>NC_058132.1:256562540-256666760 GCF_016433145.1 Gracilinanus agilis
GAGAGAGAGAGAGAGAGAGAGAGAGAGAGAGAGAGAGAGAGAGAGAGAGAGAGAGAGAGAGAGAGAGAGAGAGAAGTAAAAGTTTCCACTTCACACAAAGGCATAAATAACTAATTGGATCGTAGAGTTAGATCCAGAAGGGAATTCAGTGGGCTTCTTGACCAACTGTCTCATTTTATAGGGAGGAAACCCAGAAATGCTAAGTGATCTGGCCAATGACACAAAGATACTAGGTGGCAGAACCTGTCTTTGAATCCACTGTGGCAAAATTGTTTCTACCATATCATAGAAAGTATTGATGAAAACTGGAGCAAATTTCTAAGCCAAACTTTCCACAAACTCAAAAGTTTCCTTGGCCATGGAGGGTAAACAATGATGCTGCAAAACTGTGTATTCAAAATGAGAGGAAGTGTAACATAGTAGAAAGGGTTCTGAGCAGATAGGATATTAATATATCATATTTTCATAAGATCAGATGATCGTAGAAGTCATCTACTTACGTCTCCCCATTTTTTACCTTTTTTAAACCTCCCCTCATTTTAAAGATGAGAACATTGTAGCCTACAGAGATTAACTGACTTGCCAAAGGTCACATGGATAATAAATAGCAGTCAGAATATGAACACCAATTCTAAATTCAGCACTTTTTACCAAGTCAACTTAGTGAATCCCCTGCCTCTGGAACTTTTGCCTTTATGCTCATAAGGAAGTCACTGAGCTTTTCTAAAGCTCCTCATAGGATGATAGATATTAATATGCACTTTGCACAAAATGAGAGAAGGGAAGGGAATAAACATTTATTAAACATTAAATATGTCAGACACTATTCTAAGTGCTTTACACTTGATCCTTCAAGGACTATTGTGATAATCAATTGAGATGACACATGTAAAGTGAATTGAAAATCTTCAAGTGATAATTGAATACCAATTATTTTAATTTTCAATTCCTTTAACTCTAATAGTCTGGCAGATTATCTACAGTTACTATACATGATGTAGTCTGAAGAGAATTCTACATAAAAATGTTTCTCAAGTAAATGTGATGTCAATGGCTTTCCTTGTGTATAGGAGTTGAAAGACAATATGGTATTGCAGGAAGAATGCTGGTCCTGTAGGCAAAAGAAATTCAAATTCACTTTAGACATTGACTGGCTAAGAGATCCTGAACAAGTCACTTAACTAGAACCTCAGTTTCCTCATCTATAAAATGGGGATAGAAATACCTATTGTTCTTACTTCCCAGGGTTGTTAGGAGAATCAAACAAGATAATCAAGTTCCCAACAAACCTCAACATGTGAGATAAATGCTGGTTTTTAGTTTTATTGGATGTGTGAGGGTGAATTGTCTCTTATTATTAGAGAGTATGATATTTTCCTCCATTTTGAACCAGGAAACTAAAAACAAGTCTCTGCCTGTAGTGAGGCCCATTTGATGGTGGGTATTTCATAGAAAGCCAGACAAGTATCTGAGGAGAGTTTCAGGACAACCTGTCAGCCACTTAGAGAGATAGAAGCATCCTAGAAACCTGAGTTGAATAAATTTCTATAAAAACAGACAAAAAAGAAAATAAAAACAAAGGGAACAGGCCTTCATTAAATGTTAATTATTTGCCAGGCACAATGTGAAGTGCTTCAGGACTGTTATGTCAATTGATCCTCAAAAGAATCCTGGTAAGAGGGTGCTATTGGTTGAAGAAACTGAGGCAAAGAGAGGTTAAATGCCTTGCCCAAGGTCACACAGCTAGTAAGCATCTGAGGTCAGATTTAACTCACGTCTTCTTAGCTCCATGTCCAACACTCTATCCACTGCATCATTTAGCTATATGATCACAGAGCAGAAGAGAAATGGATTTAACTCCATTATCTATAGCTGAGTCTGCCAGTAAGCTGGGAAAATTTTTTTATTAGAAGGAAAGACATTTTTAATCTGGCTTTTGTTTCTAGGAGAAAAAGTAGGAGTTTCTTATAAGCAGGAGCCACATAACCAATATTTGGAAAAAGGCCCATTTGCAGAGAGGCAAAAAGCTAGTTTTCATACATGGAACTGTAACATATCTGTCTTCTTGTGTAGGTGTAAATTATTTCTAGAGGGAATTGCTTTTAAAGGTATGTCATATTCTTTTAAAGTTGAATCTTCATATTCGTATCCTCTGCATTCAATATCAATTTCTTTTTATGAAGCCTAACATATTAATCCCTCAAAAAACTGAATATCTTAGTCTGATTTGGTCCCTAGTGTATTTCACTAGACTTACTATGCTTTTGGGGAATGGGGGTAGGGTGGATTTTAATAGTAACTTATTTTAAAAACTATTTAACCTTTTGGACCTAACAAATTTCAAGTCAAATCAAAGCAAATTTTTATTAAATACTCTATGCAACTGGGAATACAATTTTTAGAATCACAAAATTATTACCTTCACTCTTGAGGAGCTCATAGTCTATAGGGAGACAAGCCATGTACATAAGTAAATGTAAAAATATATGCAAGGTCATTCAAAATTACTTCAAGGAGAGAATGAAAAATACTAAAGATATCAGGAAAGGAAAAACCTTGTTTGGCAGTTAGCATCTGCCTGTGATTTGAAGGAACCTAAGTATTCCAAGAGAAAGAGGTAAAGATGGACTTCATTGCCATCATGGGCTACTGTTTGTGCAAAGGCATGAAACTGATATGTTTTCTATGAAGAAAAGGAATCAGGTCAATTTGCCAGGAAGAGAAAGTATATAGAGAATAATATCATTGAACATCAAGAGGGGAATCAAATTATGAGCCATTTAAATATCATTCTTCTCCCCAGAATCCCAACAAAAAAGCTTTTGCACATTATCTAAGCAAATAGGGGTCCATTGAAGATTTTTGAGTAGGGTAACATCCGTGTCTTGGAAATATAAATTAGCAACTGGGTAAAGGTTAGATCAAAGTGAGAAGAGATTGCATTCAGGGAGAGCAATTAGAAGGCTATTATAAAGACCCAAACTAGAGTAGAAGATAGATATATAAGCAGAGGAAAGGAGATAGAAGTAAGTGAACAAACAATATAGCAGACAGAATGAACAATATAGCAAGATGAGATAATGATTGAATATGTATTGAAAGAGAAGAAAGTGCCAAGGAGCACCCTAAATATTGAAGTTGATTAATTCTAAAGATGATGGTGCTATCAATAGAGATGGGAAGATTGGAAGAGTGATGTGATTCGAAGGATGCCTAGGGAATATCCAAATGGAACCGTCTAGTAGGCAGTTACAGTAGGAAGGTACAGGAGGTCAGGAAAGAGTTTAGGGCTGGATATATAGATTTGAGAGTCACAAACACAGAAATGAAAATTGAACTAACTGAAGTTGATGAGATGGCAAAAAGAAGAAGAAGTATATAGAGAGAAATGAAGGGGTACTAGATAGCAAGAGAGTTCCAGCAGGAACTGTTATCCTAGCTGAAAGTGTCTAAACCATATTTGGATAAAATGCCTTCATCTCCTAAAGCCTAATTTGTTCAAGGCCAAATCTTTAAAAGTTCTTAATGACAAAATTTCTACTTGTGGACTTGTTGCTTGCCCCTGTGATCTAAACTCGTAAAAGAAGAGTGCAGATGAAATATAGTGATAAGAAAAACTATTTTTATTATCTGATAAGAAATTGCCATCTGTGGTCCCATGGACATTTTAAAGAACAAAGTATCTGAATGCCAGATTCCAACTTATATGTAGTCATTAAATTCAGAATATGTCAAAGATAAAGATTCCAATTTCACTAGCCTGTTCAGTGCAGAAACTTCATTTAGATAGTGGATTTTCTGTTTATCTGGTTCTGTGCTGCCAACCTAAAGGTCAGGAAACTCAACATTTAAGGCTTTCACTAGAGGAAAACCTATCTACTAAAGGACTTCATGCCCAGTAAATTTTTCCTGATTAGGAGGCTAGGGAGAGAGATGAACAAAAGGGCAAAGTAGGTATCAGCAGATTGACTAAGTACTATAAACCCCAAGTTCTAATTTATAAATATTTAATCTTGTATTAATTATCCTTCAAAATAGATGAACTAAGGCTGACTATGTAGTTTTGAGACCTTGTATATGTCAAATGAATATATGCATATACTCATTTTTAGGTAAGCTATGAACATAAAATGACATTTTCTAGTCAGTAGCCCTGTTACTCTTAATAACTATGTTTTCAAGAGCTAGCTTTAGAATCAGGATTTGGTGTCAAACTCTGAGTTCAGACACACTCTCTCTCTCTCTCTCTCTCTCTCTCTCTCTCTCTCTCTCTCTCTCTCTCTCTGTCACACACACACACACAAACATACATTGTGTAACTATAGGCAAGTCACTCTCAGTGCCTTGGGCCATTCTCTAAGATTATAGTTAGTAGACAAGGTAACTGAAAAATGGTGGGAACTTCTATACTGGGAATTCTGAGGACTGATGAACTCACAGTTCTGAATTCTCTCTGCTCTCTTTTTTACTACCATCTGCCCTCAGACCTCCCCCAAAACAAATCCCTCTGGGACATAGGTTCATAGATGTCAAACAAAAAGGGACAATTGATTAATCGATAAACATTTATCAAGTGTCTGCTATGTATGTACAGACTTTGTAATAGGTATTGTGTATGCAAAGACAAAAATGAAAATCTCTGCTCTCAAAAAGCTTACATTCCAGTGGGAGAGGAAAATTGTGTACATATAAGCACATACAAAATAAATTCAGATAACATGTATGAAAACAAAACAATTTCAGCAGGTGAGTCACTAGTATATGATGAAAAGATTCACATAGGAGGGGGTCTTTCAGCTGAGCTTTGAAGAAACTAGGAATTCTAAAAGCTGTGTGTGAGAGGTCGTGGCAAACAGATTTTTTTTTCTGTAGAATAGATAACAGCTTCTTTGCCTAACATGGGGTTGTCAGGATTTTGATATGGGATAATTTGTGTGAAAATTCTTTGTAAATTATAAACTATATAAATATAATACTATACTTCAGGAACATAACAAGTTAAGTAAATTTTAGAGGGCTTGCCTGAGAACCCCCCCCCAAAAAAATTACATTGTTTCTATTGGAAAATAAATTCTAAGCACCAAACAACTGATTTATAAAGAGAAGGGACTTCTAAATCATTTCAACACTGACAGTCTACTTCAGTTAGAAGCACCACATTATACCCAATTTAGAGATGCCCTAATCCATTCCTACAGGTCCTTGAAAAAGAATAACACATTTTTAAGATAAAGATTCAGTGAACCACAAACTCTTTTTACAGTTGAAATCTGATGAGTTATGGTTTACTGAAGAGTGTTCTCCTATGGTAAGAAAGAGCATCTATGTCAGTTTCCCTCCTTCTCCTCTTTCTGGAGCTGTTTTGCTTCTAAGACCTCCAGTGTATCAAATTTTATAGCATTTAGAAGGAGATCAAGGCATTTTCTGCTGACTTTTGAGAATCTGTCTGCCCTAGCACATGACATTTCACTTATATACACTTATCCTGACTCTCTCATAGAGCAATGAACTAAAGAAATAGAGATTTGAATCTTAGTTTTCCTTCAATCATTTACTAGTGTTGAAATGATTATCTGGGACAAGATGGATGCCACTTTGAATGATAGGACCAGTAGTTGAGAACATATATAACACTAGCTGTGACTTTGGACAAGTCACTTAACCTAGTTCTTCATCTGAAAGGAGTGGGTAGATTCAGATGATCTTTGGATTTCTAACTTAAGAACTTGTTATACTAATCAATAAGTAACTTGCAATAAAAATTAAGTCCAGGAAGGGTTAAGATCCAAAAAAATATAATTCAAGAAAAGGTTTGGAGGTCATTTCACATGAAGACCTGTTGAAGGAACTGAGAATGTTTAGTTCAGAGAAGAGAAAGCTTAGGGAGAATATGATAACCCACTTAGCATATTCGTAGGGCTCACCTGAGGAAGATAGATTAGACTTGTTCTTGTTGGCCTCAGAGAGAAGCACTGGAGTAAAAGTTACTAAAAGGTATATTTAAGCTCTTTGAATTAAAAACTTTCTGTCAATTTGTTGTTTTGTTATATCATTGGTGTCCAACTCTTCTTGACCACAATTGGGTTTTTATGCAGAGATATTGGAGTCATTTGCAATTTTCTTCTCCAGCTCATTTCGCAGATAAGGAAACTGAGTAAACATGATTAGAGCTATACAAAAGTAGAATGAGTTGCCATGGGATATAACAGATCCTTCTTTATTAGAGATTTTAGAACAAAGACCAAGTGACCCTGAGTAAGGCATGATATAAATAGGGATTGTCATAGATTTAGATGACCTGCAAGGTTTCATCCATCTCAGAGATTCTGTAATAGATAGTCAAAATTTAATTTTCAGGTATTTTTTTTGAAAAACAAGTTAGAAAGATCAAAGAAAGAAAATAATCTGATAAGAAAATAAATTCCTCAAAACTTGACTTACAACATGCCTTTTAAATTTCCACTAATAGTAGAAAAGAAACCGAGGTTGTATTGAAATAAGAACCCAGAATGTATGTAGGAACCTGGGGAAGCAGAATTGTAAGTACCAGGAATAATAGTATAGAGTCTGCCTCCTGACTGACAATGGCCAGAGTACTTTTCCCTGTATGAAGTCCATTTCAGGGTGTCAGAATCCCCTGGAAAATCCTGTCTATTCAATAATTCAGCTCAATGGAGGGAATTATCCAGCTAATTTAGGACAAATTGCCTCAGCTTCACTTCACTTCACTGCAGAGGCTCAGACATTGTCAAAGAATCCTACCAGTACAGTGATATCATTAAAAGGCTTTTTCCCCCCATTTCTTCTTTCTCTTCTTTTCCCACTCTCTTACATTCATTTTGACCTCATTTGACTTCAGGTCATTGATATTATTTCTATTTTTCCAATGTATGATCCTTTTTTTCCCCAACGTCATCTGTTTCATTATTTTCCTCATCTCCCTTGAGCATTTGTTGCACTTATCATGGCAATCCCTAAAATGACTCTTTCCATTCCCTCCTCCTTGCCTCCTCAGTTGCTGATGTTGGGTAACATTAGGGATTGCCATGATTGGCATAGCAAAGACTCAAGAGAGAAGAGTAAAGTTTTGAAATAGATGAACATGGGAAAAGAAGGATTATGAACTAGAAAAACAGAGACGGGATTAGTGAGCTGAAGTCAAAATCTGGAGAAATTCTTTAAAAACATCATGCTAATTTGACTCACTACAAACTTGTTGTTCAATCATTTCAATCATGTCCAGTTCTTTATGATCCCATTTGGGTTTTGGTTGAATATCAGAGTAGTTTGCTATTTCCTTCTCCAGCTCATCTTACAAATAAGGAAAGAGAGACAAACAGGGTTAAGTGACTTGCCCAGGGTAACATACATAGATAAGTAACCAAGGTTAGATTTGAACTCCCATCTTCCTGACTCTAGACCCAGTGCTCTATCCACTGTTCCACCTAGCTGCCCTATAAACAAATAATTGCTAATCATACCATAAAATCTGGGCTTTCCCTGCTATTCATCCATCTAAGCTGGAGCTATAAAGACCTTCCAAGAAATTTTTGCCTATATTTTTTCCTTTGACCTAGCATAACATTCTAATGTGACTCTTATTTGTATACTTCTTTAATCTGTACTTCCCTTGTCTCTAGCTACTGGATCATGAGATCCTCGAGGATAGCAACTAGAATAGTTTTAGTTCTCTGCATCCTCAGATTTAGAAAAGGGCCTTGCATGTAATAGGTACCTAATTAATATTAAATTAAAATGGACCGGGGCAGCTGGGTAGCTCAGTGGAGTGAGAGTCAGGCCTAGAGACAGGAGGTCCTAGGTTCAAACCCGGCCTCAGCCACTTCCAGCTGTGTGACCCTGGGCAAGTCACTTGACCCCCATTGCCCACCCTTACCACTCTTCTACCTATGAGAAAAAAATACACCGAAGTACAAGGGTTTAAAAAAACAAAACAAAAAAAAAATGGACTAGGGTAGTGGTGCTAGTGTAAATGGGAAAAAAAAGAAAAGCTTTTAATACTCTCTTGGTGAGTTCAGCCTGGTCAGGTGTTATCTTATCTGATACTATCAGCCCCCCCCACACACACACACACACATACACACAATGTAGGGACATAGTCAGATGGACAAGACATTGTTCCTTGTTACTGAACTATACTCTACAAGATCCTCCCAAGTAAATTGGCTTGAGGGACAAAAATTTCTAGGTTAGCCTTAACAGAGTGCTAAGTAACTGAAAGAAATGATGAAAAAGACCTGTGTTTGCAGCATGTATTGGCTTCTCCCCCTCACCACTTCCTCTTAAGCAAAAACAAGTAAAATAAAATAAAATCCCCTCGGGGTATATGGTGAAATCTGTACTCAGTCCCTGGTATTTCTATCTGTATCATTATTCCAATCCTTAACGATCATATACTCTGCCAACACAAGAAACAAACACCTCCTATTTGTTATTGACAAGGAGAAGTTGTCTCAGTAATCTATTATACTCTTCAGCTATCCTAGGGAAAGGCAGGAACAGGATTCATTAATATGTGCAAGAAAGCTCCCAAAATATATTTTTCTTTAAAAAAAAAAAGCAGAATAAAGGGCCCAATAATAGATCCCAATAAAAGGTAAGAGAAGAGTAGGAGATTTGAAATATTTTATCAATTGATTATTGTATTGAGTAGGTGGGAATATAGGGAGGAAAACTTTAGGAACAGATTTAGCTTTTTTTCTACTGGCATCACCTATGTGAAGTTAAGCACTTACTTCAGACTATGCAGCTAGGTAGTGAAATAACTAGAGTTTTGAACCTGGTGTCAGAAAAAGCTGTGTTCAAATGGCATCTCAAACACTAACTTGATCCTAGGCCAGTCAATTAACCTCTCTTTTCTCATCCTTAAAAAGGTGAGTTAATAGCACCTATTTTGTGAAGATCAAGTGAGATAGTATTTCTAAAGCAGTGCTATAAAAATGCTAGCTATTAATAGCATTGCTTGCAATTGGTACAGTTTACCTATTTAGAAATAAACCAGCAAAACTTCCACCTAATCAATAGAAATATATTTGGAATCAAATAAAAATCACATCATAAGCACATTTTATTTTTTCTTATCCCTGAGAACTGATTTTGTAATTGTGGCCATTTAGAACCTTTCAATAAGAAATGAAGGGAAACCTATATTTATTTATCTATTTGCTGGGTCCCACTTTGGATATGTGGTCTTTGGGATGCATATGCATATCCAACTAGAGATGTCTAAAAGGAAGTTGGCAATGTAGAACTGAAGTTCAGAGAAAAATTAGAGAGATAAAAATAGATCTGGGAGTCATCTGTTCAGAGACGAGAATTGAACACATGGGAACTGTTAAGATGACCAAGTTAGAGAGTATAAAGAGAAAGAACAGAGCATTGGTGGATACTCACACTTAGGTAAAAAGTAGATGAATATCAACTGAAGGAGGTATAAAGAATTCTAGAAAAGGTAAGACAGCAAACAGACTTAAAATGTGAATAAGATTTAGGTCAAAGGTGAATCAGTAATTTTCTGCTTCAGCACTTTTCTGGTGTTATCAATTCCTTTCTTTAATATATGTCTATTTAAAGTAATCTGACTCTTGCCAACTATAGGTACTTTATGTTCATGGAAAATTATAAGAGAAATGATACATGATATTCCAAGAAGTAAAGGATATGGATTTTGAATCATTAAATCCTATCTTGGTAGATATCAAATTATTTAAAAGGGAGAAAAATGTTATTTCTACAACGGAAATAAGAGGCTAAGTATTTTGGTACGTAAACTTAAAAAAAACACCATAAGAAATAAATCAGTACTTAGAACAAGAAAGACAACTTAGAACAAGAAAGGACAAAAGTAATACCAATGCTTCAAGGTGAGATATATATAACATATATATGTATGGAAGCAATCAATATGACCTAGAGAGACTACTTATGAATAAGAGGCAGCTAGATGGATAGAATTCTGGGTTTGGAGTTAGGAAGATCTGAGATCAAACCTGGCCTGGAGGAGACACTACCTTAATCTACTAGAAAAGGAAATGGCAAACAATTTCAGGATTTTTGCCAAGAAAACTCCATGGACGATTTGGTCAAGAGGAGTTGGGCATGATTAAATAATTGAACAATATGTGAGTGAATTTCAAAAGGGTACAGGAGAAAAAAAAGAGAATCAGAAAAAAATTTAAACACACTGATTTTTCTTGAGTTTAAATACGTGTTTTAATCACAAATTAACATTTCAAGGTAAGAATGCAGAAAAATATGAAATAAAATAATTAGAGAGAGTCACATCTATAAC
Source organism: Gracilinanus agilis (assembly GCF_016433145.1). Classification (NCBI taxonomy): domain Eukaryota; kingdom Metazoa; phylum Chordata; class Mammalia; order Didelphimorphia; family Didelphidae; genus Gracilinanus; species Gracilinanus agilis. The sequence continues at coordinate 256,572,850 of NC_058132.1, forward strand.
TAATTTGGAAAAGACGACAGGTGAATGTTGGAGTGCTCTATAAGAGCAGAGAGTGATTGTTGGCAGTGAGGGATTAAAAAAAGGGAAAGGATAGGAATGAAGATGCTTGTAGGCTTTGAATCTAATGAAGTTGAGGGAAGAGATAAAAAGGAGGAGTAGGAAATGGAAAGAGAAAGGAAGAGGACAAGAATTCAGGAGAGGAAAAATAAAATATTAAAAGATTTTTAAGTGAACAAAGAAAAGTCATAATTAATGGAAGACAAATTAAGAGAATTATACAAGAAATACTACATAAAATGAGCCAGAAAACTAAGAATTTAAAAGAAATTGAAGAATGTAAGTACAAAAATCCAAATTAACAAAACAGAGATTAAAGCTGATAAACCTGTCTCAAAAAGGGAAACTGAACAATCCAAAAATGAACTATCAAAGATAATACCACTCTGTCCAAATGAATTTTCAAGTGAATTCTATCAAATGTTTAAAGAATACCTAATCTTTTTGCTAGATTATTCTCGATAATAGAACTATTTATTATTTTCCTTTTAGGGGTCAAGGTTGAATAGGAGATAGAATGCTGAACTCATTGCCTTAATGATCCAAATTCAAAACTTATTGACCCTTATTAAGAGACCATAAATTATTTTTTCTCCTCACTGTGGTTTTCTCATACTTAAACTGATGATAATATCCAAGACACTTACTTCATAAGACTTCTAAGGTTCAAAAGAGAGAATGCATGTAAAGCACTTTGTGAATTTTAAGACAGTACTGAAGACTCAATTCAATTAAATAAACTTTTATTAAGTATTTATCTTATGCCAGACATTGTGCTAAATGCTGGGGATATTTATAAGAAAGAGACCCAGACTTCAAAGAGATTATAATCTATTGGGTAAAGACAACACACACAAAAGGAAACTGGGAAAGTTTGGGGTGGAGGGGAGGGTCAGGAACCAGGGAGTACTTGGAGGAGAAAAAAGAGGCATCTTGTAGTATGGAATTGAAACCAAGCTAACCTGCTTGGCTGGATGGAAAATAGAATGAACTGTAAAGTCAAAATACTTCTCTCTATGAAGGAAAGCTTGGGAAGGAGTTTAGAGCTCCAGTCCTTCTAGCAGAGGGGAGATGAGGATAAGTGCGGGGGTGGGGAAGGAGCAGTTGAACATACAGGCTGAGTTAGCATCAGGGTGATTATGACTACTACTACAACTATTTCTACTACTACTACTACTACTACTACTACTACTACTACTACTACTACTNACAACTATTTCTACTACTACTACTACTACTACTACTACTACTACTACTACTACTACTACTACTGCTACTACTACTACTACCACCACCACCACCACCACCACCACCACTACCATTATTAGCAACTATCATTCTAGTAGTTCTAATTGTTATTTAAGTTCCTGGTACCTATTCCAATCAGGATGAAAGCACAAAAAGATTATTATTGAATATCAATTCAATTTTAATAAAGTATTACTGATACAACAGCAACATACACAATTTCTGGAAAAAATTTTTCATTTCGACCAAGTGGTGTCTTTAAAAAGAATGTAAGGAGTGTTCAAAATTAAGAAAAATCATATAAGGATGTTTGACCATGTATACAACAAAATAGCAAAAATCAAATTATTATGTGAAGAGACACAAAAATGACCTTAAAAAGGCAATATTAATTTGTGTTGCATACAAAGTATAAGGCTGTAAGGGTAATAAATTATTATGACCAAAGCACATAACTAAGAGTAAGAACTGGCATTTTGTAAACTGGAGAAACACTGGAATCTTTCCCTGTAGTTTCAGGAATAGTGGATACTGCCTTTCTCCACTTTCATTTGACATATTTCTTGAAATGTTATCTCTAGCAATAAGACAGAAAAAATTAGAGAAAGGAATGTCAGCAAAATTATCATAGATGATGTGATGCTTTATAAATTGAAGAGATATCTTCCACAATTATAGTTAGATAGAATACATATCCAGAAAGCAATTTGAGGAAATTTTAAAATGTAAAATAAATAATTTTAGATATAAATTAAAACATTTTTAAAAATCAATACAGCTAGAATAAGAAGAAAAATTAGAAATTAGAGAAAATGTCTGCTTCAAGCATCTGTATTCATCCAAATAAATAAAATTTTAGGGAATCACCAAAAACATGTAAAACTAATCTCACTTCCTTAATAGATAAGGAATAAAAAGACATGAACAAATAAATTTCAAAAGAAAAACTATAAACCATTCACAACCATATGAAATTACTCCAAATTACTAATAATAAGAAAAAAGGAACTATGACAGTGTTAATATTTCTTCCTAATAACCATAAATTTTATATAGAATTACTAGTATCATTTAAAAATCTTATATTTGTTACTTCATTGGTGTACAGAGGTACCTCTTTGGAAACTCTTTTTACCAGTGCACACTGTCATTTTCTTTTTAAGTCTCAGAAAATTGCCTATGATGATGGGAGGTGAATGATCTTGGCCAGAATTAGACTATCATTAGGACGGTCTTGAAACCAGATCTTCCAAATAAAGACAGAATCTGTCTACTTCACTATGCAATGCTGCATAAGTATAAAAAAATAGAAATAGTATTACAGGGGCTATGGGAAAACAATTACCTTAATATACAGTTGATGGAGCTCTGAATTGGCCCCATTATTCTGGAAACCAATTTGGAATTATAGAAAAGTGACTGAACCATTGTAGCCTATTGACCTGTAGATCTCACCAAATTCTCTGAGAACAGATACTATTGTCCCTTCTGTCTTTTTCTCCCCAGGCTTGCCACGGCATCTGGCACACAGTGTGCACTTGGGAAAATGTGGATTTTTTGATTGACATATTGGACAATTTCTTTATTTGAAAGAAATGTATCATACAGATTGTAATAAAATATATATGCTTGTACTTTATTAATAGCAAAAGCTATAAAAATATGCTTGCTTTTTTGGATAATGGTCAGACAACTTGTAGTAAGCATATTGATTCAACATAATATTATTGTTGAACAAGGAATAATGAAGATGTCAAATTAATACAGAGAAACATGAAAAGCCTTGTTTGAATTGATGCAGAATAAAGAAAGAAAAATCAGGAGGCTAATATAAAGACTGATATAACAGGAAAGCAAAACAAAAAACCAACTATATTAATAATAAAATATTCCGATCAATTGTGACTAATGCTGACTTCATGACTGATATTCAAATATGCACCTTTCAGTTAAGAAATGACAAACTACAAGTGTAAAATGTTACAAGGTTAATTACAATTACCAAAGCAGAAATTAAGGTAATTATTAAGAATTATTTTGTTCAATTATATGGCAATAATTATGATAATCTAGGTGAAATGGGTGAATAATTACAAAAATATAAATTTCCTTGAATAACAAAAGAAGAAATAGAATATTTAAACAATCCCATTTCAGAAAAAGAAATTGAACAAGCCATCAAGAAACTTCCTGAGAAAAAATTGCCAGGGCCAGATGGATTTACAAGTAAATTCTATCAAACATTTAAAGAACAACTAATCCCAATACTATGCAAACTATTTGACATAATAAGCAAAGAAAGAGTTCTACCAAATTCCTTTCATGACACTAATATGGTATTGATTCCAAAGCAAGGCAGACCAAAAACAGAAAAAGAAAACTATAGACCAATCTCCTTAATAAACATAGAGGCAAAACTATTAATGGAATACTAGCAAAAAGACTCCAGCAAGTGATCAAGAGGTTTATCCATCATGATAAAGTGGGATTTATACCAGGAATGCAAGGATGGTTCAACATTAGGAAAACCATCCACATAATTGACCATATCAACAAGCTAACAAACAAAAATCACATGATTATCTCAATAGATGCTGAAAAAACCTTTGACAAAAGACAACACCCATTCCTATTTAAAACACTAGAAAGTATAGGAATAGAAGGACCTTTCCTAAAAATAATAAACAGTATATATTTAAAACCATCAGCAAGCATCATCTACAATGGGGATAAATGAGAAGCCTTCCCAATGAGATCAGGAGTGAAACAAGAATGCCCATTATCACTTCTATTATTTAACATTGTACTAGAAACACTAGCAGTAGCAATTAGAGAAGATAAAGAAATTGAAGGTATTAAAATAGGCAAGGAGGAGACCAAGCTATTACTCTTTACAGATGATATGATGGTCTACTTAAGAATCCTACAGAATTAACTAAAAAGCTAGTGGAAATAATCAACAACTTTAGCAAAGTTGCAGGATACAAAATAAATGCACATAAATCATCAGCATTTCTATATATATGTCCAGCACTTCCTGTCAGCAAGAGTTAGAAAGAGAAATACCATTTAAAATCATCCTAGACAATATAAAATACATAGGAATCTATCTGCGAAGACAAACACAGGAATTATATAAACACAATTACAAAACACTTTACACACAATTAAAACTAGTTCTAAACAATTGGAAAAACATTAATTGCTCATAGGCAGGGTGAACTAACATAATAAAAATGACAATCCTACCCTAATTAATTTACTTATTCAGTGCCATACCTATCAAACTACCAAGAAACTTTTTTTACTGAATTAGAAAGAACTATAACAAAGTTCATTTGGAAGAACAAAAGATCAATAATAACAAGGGAACTAATGAAAAAAAAAGGAAGGATGGGGGTCTAGCAATACCAGATATTAAACTGTACTATTAAGCAGTGGTCATCAAAACAATATGGTACTGGCTAAGAAACAGAAGAGAGGATCAATGGAATAGACTTGCGGTAAATGTCCTCAGCAAGATAGTGTACAATAAAACCAAAGATTCCAGTTTGGGGCACAAAACCTCACAATTTGGCAAAAACAGAAAACAGTATGGGAGAGATTGGTCTAGTACATCAACATATCACACCCTATACCAAGGTAAATTCAGAATGGGTGAATGACTTAAATATAAAAAAGGAAACTATAAATAAATTAGGTGAACATAGAATAGTATAGCTGTCAGATCTATGGGAAAGAAAAGAATTTAAGACCAAGCAGGAGATAGAGAATATTATAAAATTTAAAATGAATAATTTTGATTACATTAAATTAAAAAGGGTTTGCATAAACAAAACCAATGTAATCAAAATTAGAAAGGAAGCAACAAATTGGGAAAAAACCTCTGTAACAAAAACCTCTGACAGAGTGTAAGATTTCTCAAATCTATAAAGAGCTAAATCAATTGTATGAAAAATCAAGTCATTCCCCAATTGATAAATAGGTAAGGGACATGAATAGGCAGTTTTTAGAGAAAGAAATCAAAACTTTCAATGAGCACATGAAAAAAGTGTTCTAAATCTCTTATAATTAGAGAAATGCAAATCAAAACATCCTTGAAGTACCACTTTATACCTAGCAAACTGGCCAATATAACAGCAAAGGAAAATAATAAATGTTAGAGAGAATGTGGCAAAATTGAGACACTGATGCATTGCTGGTGGAGTTGTGAATTGATCTAACCATTCTGGAAGGCAATTTGAAACTATGCTCAAAGGGCTTGAAAAGACTGCCTGCCTTTTGATCCATCCATAATCACTGCTGTGTCTGTATCCAAAACAGATAATAGGAAAAAAAAACTAGTACAAAAATATTTATAGCCACTCTGTGGTGGCAAAACATTATGAGGGGATGTCCTTCAATTGGGGAATGTCTGAACAAATTATGGTATCTGATGGTGATGGAATACTTTTGTGCTGAAAGGAATAATGAACTGAAGTAATTCCATGTGAACTGGAAAGACATCCAGGAATTGATGCAGAGCAAAAGGAGCAGAAGTAGGAGAACTTTGTACACAGAGATTGAATACATCATGGCCCAATTGGACTTACCGAACTACTTTCTCTACTAGCAGCAATGCAATGACCCAGGACAATTCTGAGGGACTTATGAAAAAGGACACTATCCACCTCCAGAGAAAATCTTTGGGATTAGAAATGCAGAAGAAAAACATATCACATGGTTCAGTGGGGATATAACTGGGGATGTTGACTTTAAAAGATCACTCTATTGGAAATAGTAATAATATGGAAATAGGTTTTGAACAATGATGCATGTAAAACCCAGTGGAATTACTCATCGACTTCAGGGGGTTAGGGATTAGGGGAGGGAAAGAACATGAATCATGTAACCATGGAAAAATACTTTAAATTAATTTAATAAATAAATGAACAAATAATTGAATGAATGAATGAATGAAACCAATTACCAAGACAGATGTGTTCTGTGACAAAGTTTCTGTTCTTTTATCTTGTGGTGTGGTGGTAGGTTTTTCTGTTTGTTTATTTGTTTGTTTTTCCCCATATGGGAAGTTACTATGTATGTATGTTGGGGGGAGAGATTGGTATTGATGAATGATTATTATATAAAAAATAAAATGCATCAATAAAAGAGTTCTTTCAGTGGTAAAATAAATCAAATGACTTTTTCTTAATCCTTATCCTCTTTGAACACTCTGTGGTTTTGGATGCTATAAACTAAACCCTCCTACTAGAAAATTCCACTTCCTTGGCTTGGGTAATATTTTTCTTTACTCTTTGGATCATTCTATCACATTCTCATCAACTACTTCCAGCCTCCCCAGCATGGGAGTTCTCTGTCCTAGGAACTTTGCTACTCTTCCTTTACTCTTTCATTAGGTCCTATGTGTACAAATAAAATCTTTATGCAAAAACCACTGAAATTTTTATACTCAGTCCTAATTCTCTTTCTGAATATATTCAAAATGGGGCTTAATTTTCTCTATAAACTCCCCCATTGCAAATTTCCTCATTTTTCTGAAGATACTCTCCAGTGTCCTCTCAGGCATCATTAACTCCACCCTTTCTATTCTCATAATTTCAAAATCATCCTTTCTTCTTCCCTTTCTCTCTCCAACCACACCCAAATCATCTATCAAATCCTATCAGTTATACCTCTATAATATTTCCTGAATTAATATATTTTTCACTATGCTCATTCAATGAACTCATGACTATTTCCCAAGATACCATTCCTGGACACAGTTTCCAGAATGTGCTGGAGTAAATTGACACCAGCTTGAAAGAACCAATTGTTAGATTCTTCTGGTGAGCATTTACACTTTGGAAAATGACTAAGACTACAAATCAGATCTTGGTTTATTGTTGGTTTTTTTGTTTGTCTGGGATCAAAGAAAGTGATGGAGAAATGTTAATAATACAAATTTAACCTAAAATCTGTCCTGTCCCCTCAAAAAAATCAGTTGGTGAACATTTACCAACATGCCAACTTCTGTTTCTTTAAGGAAAAAAAAGATGCCTTGCCCAGGGTTACATGGACTTTTACAGAATCAGGGCTTGAACCCAAATATTCCACACTTGAAGGCCAGCATTACTGTGATGTTATCAAGATGTTTTTCTCACAAATGAGCTAAGTAGGAAAATATACCACTTCTTAGTTCATGAGGGAAACTGAGGCTCAGAGAGTTTAAGTAAAGCAGACAGGATATTATGGTCATGATCCCATTTTCCACTAGTTCCGTCAACTCTACTAATAGGCAATAAAATGTACCACTGTAGCAGGGTTAAAACAAGGCCTCTGCCAGGGTGCCTATCATAGTTAGTTAAAAGTGCAAGGAAAGCAGGCTTTGTAGTTGGTGTGGAAAATTAGCCTTCTTGAAAACAAAGGCATAGAGAGGGCTGTACTCACTGCTTTAAATTTGGTAATTAAAAACAAGATGAAATCTCATTCCAATGCAATTTAAAAAACAGGCAATGCAAAAAAAAATCATGCTGACCATCTGCTCAAATGCTGAGGACGGGCATCAAGACTGACTCCCCATCCCCTAAACCTTCCACTGTGGATGGCTAAGAAAACTGTCTGAATGTCGGGTGGAAAACTTCCCAGGCAAAACTGAGAAGCAATTCCATTCCAAGTAAGGGGACATGTCCTGAATTGAGGGGGCCCAGACTATTCAAACAGTGCATTTTCTTAATGCCTCCAGGCTAGCCCTATTCAAACTTTCCTTAGCTCTGAAGCACATTGCCTTTCATCAAGTGTGGTTTCCTTTTTTTTTCTCCCACAGACATTTATTGAGCAATGGCCTCACATTGATTGATATTTTGAGGACTAAGAGAAATGCAAGGTGGCAGAGGGCAGTAATTGGAAGTTGCAAATTAAATGTCTAACGACCCTATTAGGAGGCAGGATCACCTTCAGTAAAACATAACAAATCATTGAACTTCATGTGTCACCGAGTGATGAAAGGCAGTATTTGGGTATAAAATTTGTCCCCGAGCATGTGCCAAGGGATTTTTAGTCTGCAAGGTAAAATTTTAGCTTTTGGTTTAGACAAGTGGAGATTCTTCTTTCATCATTAAACTCTCCTTGAGTTCACTTCGCCTGGCATAACTGGCTTTGCGCAGTCTCCTGGAGCACTAATAAAAGATCTGCCTCTTCCCCCTGTCTAATATTTACCTTCAATCCTAATCCTTGGTCCTTCAAGCCACAAACACAACAAAGACTCAAAAGTGTAAACTGGCAACAAAATAAATCTAGAACTGGAAAGGGCCTTTGAGGTTATGGAGAAGCAGGAGAAGTGTTGCATCCAAGTCATAGAATCTGGGTTCAAATTTCAGCTTTGCCAATATCAGTGTGACCTCTGGGAAACGGATTGAATGATGAAAGAAGTCCTCAAAAGGAGATAATATTCTAATATAGGAAAAAGCCACTAATAGGGAAGTAGTGGCCAGAGAGGAGTGTTTTAGATGGAGAGTTCAGCCCCTGGGGAGAAAATTAGCACATATCTGTCAGGACTATTTGTTCTTTGCCTGAGGGTCCAGAATGGAGGTAAATGTCAAGAGGGTAGTCATGGAACAGAGAGTGAGTGTGAGGTGCTTTCCTATCAAGACTGTAAAATTAGGGGATGTGGCAAAATTGGGACATTAATGCATTGCTGGTGGAGTTGTGAAATGATACAACCATTCGATGGCAATTTGGAATTATGCTCAAAGGGCTATAAAAGAATGCCTGCCCTTTGATCCAGCCATACCATTGTTGGGTTTGTACCCCAAAGAGATCATAGATAAACAGACTTGTATGAAAATATTTATAGCTGTGCTTTTTGTAGTGGCAAAGAACTGGAAAAGGAGGGTATGTCCTTCAATTGGGGAATGGCTGAACAAATTGTGGTATATGCGGGTGATGGAATACTATTGTGCTCAAAGGAATAATAAACTGGAGGAGTTCCAGGCGAACTGGAGAGACCTCCGGGAACTGATGCAGAGTGAAAGGAGCAGAGCCAGAAGAACATTGTACACAGAGACTGATACACTGTGGTAAAATCGAATGTAATGGACCTCTGTACTAGCAACAATGCAATGACACAAGACAGCTCTGAGGGATTTATGGTAAAGATGCTACCCACATTCAGAGGAAGAACTGCAGGAGAGGAAACATAGAAGATAAACAATTGCTTGAATGCAGGGGCTGAGGCGGACATGATTGAGGATGTGGACTTGAAACGACCACACCAATGCAACTATCAACAATATGGAAATAGGCCCCGAACAAGGACACATGTGACAACCAGTGGAAATGTGCGTCGGCCATGGGTGGGGGGAAAGCGGGGGGTGAAGGGGAAAGTAGGGGCATGAAGCCTGTAAACAGGTTAAAAATGAATATTAATAAATGTTTAAAATAAAAAAAAAGACTGTAAAATTAAAGATCCAAAATAGTTAAACACCACAAGGCATGTGTTCTGGTTTAGTGTCCTGGGATAATAAGGAAATAGCTAGGGTATAAAAATCATTTCATTATACTAAGGCTTAGTTTCTCCATTCATTAAAATGAAGGGGTAAGACTAGATAATCTTCAAATTTTCTTCTAATCTATGATAATAGGATCCCTTTTTTGGTAGATGAAAAAATGGAGACCTGAGGAAAGGAGGTAAGTGACTTGCCCAAGGCCACAAAGAAAATAAATTACATGGAAAGGATTTGAATCCAAGACCTTTGACTAGAAATTGAGTATCCATTGCTGTTACTGAGATGAGCAGCCATTGGAATACTTTCCTGAATGTGAAGTGTGTAGATTTTTTTTAATTTGGAAAATTTTAGATTTTAAAATGTTTCATGTACTTTGATATTTGAGAGGTAGCATTGCATTAAGAAGATTGTGTGCAACTTAGAATCCAGAAGACCTGAGTTCAAGTACTACCTCTGACACTAGTTCTATAACCCTGGGCAAATCACATAATGCTTCTAAGCTTCAATGAATTATCTACTCACAGACGGACAGGACAATGTTATCTTCAGGTCTGACAAATTGTTGTCTTAGAGGTCCAACAGTGTAAAAACTATAAATCTTTAGCCTATGGACATATACTTTGATATAACAGCATCTGCTTTTCCCTCCTAGACTGACAACTCATTGGGAGCAGGAGATCTCAGAACTCAGAGTACAATAGACAGTTATTAAATGCTGGAGTGGGGGCGTCTAGATGGCACAGTGAATATGGTCAGACTAGAGATAGGACGTCCTGCGTTCAAATTTGACCTCAGATACTTCCTAGCTCCATGAACCTGGGCAAATCACTTAACCCCATTTGCGTAGCCTTTGCCATTCTGTCAGAGTTGTGACTAAATGAAAATAACTATTTTAAAACATAAAATAAATGTTTGGGTGAATTATTAGATCAAAAGAATAGGTGATAGAAAACATAAGTTGGTGGAAAAGCTGAGGAGAATGATCCAATTAAAATTGAGAGAGAAAATAATAATAGAATACTAATGGTCATCCTGGCATGAGAGAGGGTAGAGCAATAGACAGGTAGAGGGAGAGCTAAATGTTTCTTAGAAAAGAAAGAACAAATAAAACTGGCATTTATTAAATATTCATAATATGTGGGTCATTGTGCTAAACACTTTAAAATATTATCTCATTTGAAAGATTTGCATCATTTAGGGGCAAATAGATAGCATAGGGGATAGAGCACCAGGCTTGAAGATAGGAGGACCTGGGTTCAAAGTTGGCCTCAGACATCTTAGCTGCATGATCTTGGGCAAGTTACTTAACTCCATTAGCCTATCCCTTGCTGCTTTTGTGTGTTAGAATTGATACTAAGTCAGAAGGTAAAGATTTAAAAAAAACACATTTGGACCAGTTACAAAATTATATTTTTATGTGACAGACATTAACTATACCACTGTTTATTCTACATCAAATTCTGTGTAGCTAGTAGATGTTTTCTATTAAGAAAACAGCTGGGTGATGAAAAGACTAGCGTGCTAGACCTTCAATCAGCAAGTCCTGTATTCAAATCCAGCTCAAAAAGGAGCTGTGTGACCCTGGGTAAATCACTTAAATCTCTTTCTGCTTAAATTTTCTTATCTGTTCAATAAGGATAATAATAGCACAGACATCCCAGGGTTGTTATGAGGATAAGAAGAGATAATATCTAGCTTCTAAAGCATATCCCAGCTCTAAAAGAATCTATATTTTTATCACTACTAAAGAGTTGAGGCTATAGCTATACCTTAATAAGTTTAGTTCCTACTAATATTTTGTCTTCAGCTCTAATGATTCCATCCAAGCATGAGTTTTCTATCTCTTTGGGATGAATGACTCAGTGATTTGGAATGGGATTTTGTTTCTGAAAGGAGACAGACTATATAGACCAGGAAACATCATGGAATGTGTTGGAGTTAGAAAGGAACCTTGCCACCATCTATTCCAGGCTTATCTTTCTACAGATGAAGAACCTGAGGTCTAGGGAATCAAAGTGACATGTTTATGATTACATAGGTAATTAGAGGCGGATTTGGACATAATTCTAAAAACTAAGCCTGAAAAAATGGGGTCCTTTTAGTCTAAGGGTACTTTAATTTTTTTTGTGTGACTGCTTTGGCATTGTGATAAAATTTATGGACTCTTTCTCAAAATGTGCTTAGATTCATAAAATAAAATAGATAACAATTCAAAGGAAAAGAATCATATTAAGATACAGTTAGAAAGTTTTGTTTACACCAAGGTCATGAACCCAAGGTTAAGAAACCCTGATTCTAATTATTCCTTCTACCACATCGTGATCATTTTATCAGCAGTCTTAATGTTTGCTTTTTTAAAAAGCTGAAATACCAAGTAAATCTAGCTTAAACAAACAATTGAAAGAGACAATGCTAGTTTCTTTGCATATATATTTTTTTAAAAAAATATCCTTTGAAATAAGATAGCAGCTAGGTGACTTGGTAGGTAGACTGCCAGGTCAGGTAGGAGTCACGAAGACTCATCTTCCTGAGTTCAAATCTGTCTTCAGACACTTATTAGCTCTATGACCTTGGGCAAGTCATTTAACCCTGTTTGTCTTAATTTTCTCATCCATAAAGTAAGCTGGAGAAGAAAATGGTAAACCATTCCAGTGCCTTTGTTAAGAAAACCCCAAATGAGGTCATGGAGAGTCAGATTTGACGAATGACTAAACAACAAAATAAGAATTAGTCTTCCATAAATCATGAATATCTAGAGCACTTGCTGAGGAATCTGGTCATGGAAACCAAAGCTTAATAAAAGAGTTAGCTCTCCTAAAGCTGATATTTGGTTTGATTCAAATTCAGGTGATACTAATGCTGAATTAATAAGGTATTGTTAAAGTCTGATATAAAGTTTGCTTATATGTCTCCACTAGAATTACAGAAGGTTTTATTGTAATATAATAAGAAAAACACATCTAGAGAGAAATTCATATACATATATAGATGGGTTCAAATCTTGCCTCTGAAGCATTGCTCTACGATCACAAACTTAACAACTTTTCCATGTAGCAACTAGGTAGTTCTGGAGTCAGGAAGACGTAGGTTCAAATCTGGCCTCAGACACTAGCTAGTTTTGTGACCCTGGGAATATCACTTAATTCTATTTGCCCCAGTTTTCTCATCTGTAAAGTGAGCCTGGATAAGGAAATGGAAAACCTCTTTAGTGTCTTTCTCAAGAAAACCATCAAGTGGGTACAGAAAGAATGGGATACAATTGAAATGACTGAACAAGAAAACAACAACAGATTTTCAGTAATCTTAGACAATTTTCTAGGACTGTAAAACAAAAAAGAGTTATAATTCTTCATGAATGGAAAGTTTCCATAATGAGACTGTCCCCATCAAAGAATTCATAGTCTGGAATGGGGAAAGAAAAAGTATTGAATACACGTGGTTGTCCTAAACTTTCAGTAAATCATTTTTGTAATACTCCAACAATATTCAGTGTCATTATTACTTGACACTTATAGAAGACAGTTCAGTGAATGTTTGCTTCCTAACATGCTCCTGCATATAAAGTCCTATCCCTCTGTCTTCTAGTCTCAGTCTGGTGCACACTACCTTCTCTTGGGTATCCTCCAAATATGAATTGCCTAAGTAAATGTCAGGACTGCAACTCTTCCATGGAGGAAAAGGCACAGCTAAGAGCAGGAGAGAAAGAAAGAACTGCACAAAGAAGGGAGGAAGGAAGATTAGAGTTAGAATATCTTCTCTATAGTCCTTAAAATTATGGAAATGAACTGATAATTCTGGTCAATAAAATGACCAGAGATTTTAGAGGACTAATGATGAAGCATTCTACTGCTGCCTGATAGAGAATGAAATACTTTTGAAGAAAGTCTAAAATAGGCATTTATTTTGCTTTACCATATGTATTTGTTATAAGGGTTTCATTTTTGTTCTCCTTGCTGTCTCAGGGAAGACAGAGATATGGGAGAAAGAAAATAAATGTTTATTATGAAGAAAAGTAATATAATCTTAAGAAATGGTTAAAAGAAGGAAAAATATCAGTGGACACCTTACCAATGTAACCCTTGACAATGAAATTATTTTTGATCCTCAACATTCTTCTAATACATAAAGAAACCAATCATTCTAAAAACTTACCTATAAAGATCTCATGATATAGTGAAAAGAGCATTGGGTCTGAAGTTGAAAAACAAGGGTTGTGATTTTGATTTTGTCATTCACAACTTGTATGATCTTGGATAAATCATTTCTCTTCCTTACTTCAGTTTCTCTAACTACATATATTGAGAAAATGGTAAATGTTCACCAAAGTCCCTTCTGAATTTAAATTTATGATGATAAAAATTAAAGAAAAGTAGAAGATAAAGTTCAAAACGAAGAGATTTCTGGACTGGGTACCATGACAACCAGCTTCAAGAGGGAGGCCTTCAAACAAGAGGAGGCTGCAATAATAACTTTTTTGAGAAAATTGATCCTGACCTTAAGTTCAGCATAAAGTCTAAGAAATGCAACTTTAAAGCTTATGCTTATTCCCCTGTAACTTACAATGAGAAAGGAGAGAGTAATGTTCATTCACTCATTTATCCAGAAAGTCATCAAGTGGCTTTATTTCCATGAAAGTCTCTTCAATGGTGTCTTTACAATCTCCCCAAAGAAACTCTGGGGAATTCCATGTCCCCAGTACAGGTGTTCCTTCTGTTTCTGATTTATTACAGAGAAAATGAAATAGGCATTATGAAGGACTGAGATAATATTTTTATATAGTGTTCTAAGTAAAATGCAGTAGGATTTGTTATTGCTTTGACCTATTTATTTGTTTTATGTACATCATAAACACTTTTATGTGTAACAGCATATATGAGTAGTATTAATAGTTAATTATTTATCAAAATGTAGTATATTGGGGCAGGCAGCTAGATGGCTCAGGGAGAAGAGATCCAGGCCTGGAGACATGAGGTCCTGAGTTCAAATGTGACCTCAGATACTTCCCAGCTGTGTGACCCTGGGCAAGTCACTTATTCCCTATTGCCTATCCCTTAACCAATCTTCAGTTTTGAAACTAATAATCAATATCTATTCTAAGATGGAAGATAAGCATATATGTATATATAGAGAATGTCATAATTTTTAAAAGAGGTATATATGAAGATCTTGTCAGATATATACCCATTACTGAAATATTTCTTCATGAAATATAATTGTTTTCATGTAGTTTTGACTTGTAGTTCCTCTTCTAAAGTAGAGTAAATTGGAAATGTGAAAGAAGTTCATATTGGTGCTATTAGATTATAAACTGCATGAGGGTAGGAACCACTTCATTTAAATTTCATATCCCACATCACTAGTAATATACCTCTGCAAACAGTTGGTGCCTAATGTTTGTGGAATTGAACTTCATATTCCTCCTTGTCTTCTCATATCCCTTTCCTAAAATGGCAACGAACTAGTTATATGGTTACATTGTGTCATAGACAGAGCTTTGAGCATGGAGTCAAGAAGATCTGAATTCAAGTCCTCCTACAGTTTATGAGCTGTGTGTCACCAAACAAGGAAGTTAACCTTTATATGCTTCAATTTCCTTATTCATAAAATGGGTATGACAAAATACCTACCTCCCAGAGTTGTTATGAGGATAAAATGAGGTGAGGAGCTTTATAAATATAAAATTGCTATATAAATATTATCATCATTATTATTAACCACATGTGCATCATACATATATTCTGTATATATGTAAGCATACACACATTACTTATATAAATGTCATTGTTGCTGTCATTCAGTCATTCAGTTATGTCTGACTCTTCGTGATCCCAGGGAGCATTGTGTGCCAGACCTTTCTATCTTCTACTATCTCTCCAAGACTGTCCAGGCTCATGTTTGCTGTTGCCATGACACTATCTCTCCATCTCATCTCCCACCATCCCCTTTTCCTTTTGCCTTCAATCTTCCCAACAGCAGAGTCTTTCTCAATGAGTCTAGTTTCCTCATTATGTGGCCAAAATATTTAAACCTCAGTTTCAGATTTGACTTTCCAGTGAATACTTTGAATATATGTATATATAACATATATATATATATGTATATATATATATATGTTACACACACACAATTTGGGAGGGGGTTGGGGATAAGTTGAACTCGAAGCCTTAAATTTCTCAAATGTGTACCATTTGGAGTCTTTGTGCTTAAAGGTTTTAAATGTCTGTCATTGAAATCAGTTAGAAACTAAGCAGTTTGGAGACATAAATAGAATTTAGACTGAATCAATACTAAAACCCCCAAGAAATCGATGGATTATGCCACACCATATGTAACAAGTGAAAGGTAGCTTCCAGTTCAAAATGAGCAGCCCAGGTCTGTGACAGGTAGTCCATCACCGGTCACGTTGGAAACTATCTGAAATGGGAGAAGAGGGATTGGGAGATGGGGAAAAAAAATAAACCCAAGTGAATCGGCACCTTGCTTTCTAAATGTGGAGGGCCCTGTTTGACTTAGATAAGCTAGCTGCTGCTCAAATTTTAAGTGTAGAGGTAGGAGAAATGTTCTATAAAGCCATAATGTGTGGCAACTCAGCCAGCATTCCAAACTCATTGCAGAGATTCTCTGAAATCAAAGCCTGAGGCAAAGTGAAATCTCATATCCTTCATCTTATAAACAGTGGTTGTAGCCTAAGCAAGGCAGGACCACTATGTTCTTCAGAGACTCCCAGCAGGGGATTTTCTTTCCTTTTAGTTTCCATTCTGTCTTTTACTTTATTTTAGACATTTTTCCGTTGGTCTCTTTTTTCCTGTTCTCATTCCATTTAAAATGAATTACTTCTTTGGAAAGGTCTTTACTCCACCCAATAACCCTCCTGGCTATGAAAGGATACAAAACAGCCAAAAATGAATGGCAGTATGTTCCCCCCACCCCCCTTTTCATCACCTGAATGTAGGAGGATCATTTCTACAAGTCACAGTCCTGTTTAGGCTTATTTACTTATTTATTCATTCTATCCACAACCAGTAAAATGTGTGTGTGTGTCTCTGTATGTATGTCGCTAAGATGTGACCTAGGGAAAATTTTAATGGAATTCTTAAACTAGGTTTTGCTTAAATCTCGTGTTACTTCCCAAATCGCAACTACTCTCATAGCAATCTAGAATTATGAACAAAAGAGTTATAAAAATTGCATGTACCATTTGGCCCAGCAATACCACTTTTTTGGTACATATATTATCATCTAAGACATATGTCCATGTTTTGTCAAGTTGCTAACGAAGACAAATCTTACTTTCTTTTTTTTAATCCTTGCTTCCCATCTTAGAATAGATACTATGTATTGCTTCTTAGGCAGAAGAGTGGTAAGGGCTTTGGGATTAAGTGGCTTTGCCCAGGGTCACATAGCTAGAAAATATCTGAGATCAAATCTGAACCCAGGACAAGACTTGGCTCTCTATCCACTGAGCCACCTCTCTGCCCCCACATATTACT
The DNA here is from genome assembly GCF_016433145.1 of Gracilinanus agilis. Classification (NCBI taxonomy): domain Eukaryota; kingdom Metazoa; phylum Chordata; class Mammalia; order Didelphimorphia; family Didelphidae; genus Gracilinanus; species Gracilinanus agilis. The sequence goes on from NC_058132.1 coordinate 256,590,131, forward strand.
TACACTAGACAAAATTTCATGAAGGAAATAAAGCAAAGAATGCTATGTTTCGATTTGCATTTGGACTCCATATGTTCCTTCTGTGGTAGTGGATAGGCTTTTTTTTTTGTCATGAATCTCTTGGAATTGTCCTGCATCTTTTCCTTGTTGATAAATGTTAAATCCTTCACAGTTGGTCATCCAGCAATGCCACAATTAGGTTTATCTTCTAAGGTGATCCAGGAAAAAGAAAAAGAAACTATATTCTAAAATATTTATAGCAACTCTGTTTGTGGTGGCAAAGAACTAGAAAATGGAGAGGATGACCATCAATTAAGGAATAGCTAAACAAGTTGTGGTATATGATTGTGATGGAATATTATTCTGCTATAATAAATAATGAGCATATTAATTTTGGAAAAACCTGGAAAGAAGTACATGAAGTTATAAAAGGTGAAATGAGCAGAAGCTAGAAAAAATTATACAATGGGAATATGATGATTATTCTTTATGTTTATCTCCAGAAAAAAACTAATAAATAGAAACAAGTAAAATATAGTTTTATATATACATATTTTTTATCAAATGATACCTTCTCTATTTTGAGGAGTGGAGGGAGAAAGAGATAGCTGGGGATTTTAATGTAACAAATACATTTTTAGAAAAAGGAATAGATGCTAAGATAGTGCATATGAAAATTCTTTGTGATCTATAAAAGACAAGTTTTTAAAAAATAACAAAAACTATTACTACTATACCTCCTCTCAAGTATTTGTATGTAAGTGATAATTTCAAAGAAACTGAAAAAGTCTTGTATGAATTGATGTAGAGCGCTATGAATATAATAACAATAATATGGAAAAAATAAATTTATATCTCATTCTGCATTTTGAATCTATCCCATCATTGTCAAAAAGTCAATGGCCTTCTTTCTTGGTCTTCTAGAATCATGATAGGTAACAATCCATTTTGCCTCAGTTCCTTATATGTAAAATGTGGATATACTAGAGAAAGAAGTGGCAAATCAATCCAGTATCTTTACCAAGAAAACCCCAAATGTGGTCACAAAGACTCAGGCAGAACTGAAAGACAACAAACCTAGTCTATAAGTTTCTTGATGAAAATAGATCATAGTCCCTACTCCACAATATATACGATTGTAGATTTTGAGCTGAAATAAACATTAGAGGCCAAGAAACCCAGTGTTCTCATTTTACAGACGAAGAAGTAATGTGAAATTGTAGGTCGATTATGTTACTTGTTTGAGCCTTGGTTTACTATTTTATAAAATTTTAAAAATCATCCTTGGCCTTTCTACCTCACTGGGCTTTTGTCAGGAGCATTTGACATAATGGATAAGAAAGCACTTTAAAACTATAAGGCAAAATACAAGTAACCAGTCACTAGTTTGCATGCTGTTGATTATCAAAACTTACGCAAAACTAATTTATCCTGATGAAGGAACATGCCAGTAGTATTGCAGTACATCTAAATCATATTGTACTTCAACCAGTTTAGAACCACGAGAGCATCAATGAAAGTACAGTTTAAATAAAAGGTAAAATTTAGCAGCATTTTTTGGGGTCAAATTTATCGAAATCTATTGAAATTATAACTTTCAGGGGGAAATCAATGTGCCAAGTACTGTGTTGAGTGCTTTATTTTATGAATAATGATTCATTTCTTCCTCTGCAGACATTGATTAAGAGCCTTTTATTTGTGAACTAGAACAATTTGTTCCAGTGCTGCGGTGGATTACTTAGAGCTTGTTCAGACGTTGAAGATAGCAAGCTCCTCTATTGGATTCTGAGCCATCATCAGTTGTCTTGACTTTTGTCCTGAAATTGGACTTCTATGACTCTTGAGGAGAGAATGATGCTGATGATTTCGTGCACCTCAGGCCTCGCTTAAATCCTAATGATGCCCAAGTGAAGACATCACCTCATGATGTTGTTGGTCCTCTGGCAAAATGAAGAATGAACAACTGTTCACATAGCACTGCTCTGTCCCAGAACAAAATATAAAACAGAGTCTCTGCTTTCATTTTGCTTACAATCTAGTAATGAAATGTAACACAAATACAAAGAAGCATTTTCCACATTGAAGTTCAAATGTATAAGAAAACTGAGTGCTACCTGAAATATGTGGAAAAAAGAATCATTTCCAATATGTGGATGATGAAGTATCTTTTCAATCAAACTTAAATATGAGATTTGAAAAGAAAAATGAGATGATTACCATTTCTCAAGTGAACTCTAACTACTTGGCCTTTTGTGAGAAATCTCAAATACATTTTGCAAATCAAAATACCATTACTTTAATGCTGAAGGATGTGATTGAATTCTAGTCCATAAGTAATTAGAACAAAAGGTATTGAAAGAGGGGCATTTTTCAAAATTGAAAAGAAAATAAGTTATTGCCATTGTTAAAGGAAAGGAAGCAGAAAGAGGAGAGAAGTATCCACTCCCCTTCACCTATACCTCATATCAACCATCTCCTCCATCTCCTAACTAGAAGTCCTGATTCCTTGATGAAAAGTCTCTAAAGGAAATGTTGAGCCCTGAAAGCTACATTTCCCCTATTTTGCATTTCTGGTAAATAGCTCAGTGTTAAGATGGGGGTGCATTTCTGCATCTTTAATTCTCCAGTTTTAATGAAGATAAAAGAATACAACAAAGAAGTAAACTAGTGAAGTATTTGTTTTAAAGATTACTAATCACTGTACTACTTTCGAATCACATCATGGTCAGAAAAGTAGAGACTGCTTGTGGATATTGATGAACCCTGCAAAATGTAGAATATTAATATTGAACTGGGATTTTCTTATGAAATAATTTTTTCTGTAAAACTTTCTTCCCAAAAAACCATCCTATTTCCCAGCTACAAATAGTTTCTCCCTTGTGCTATGGAGTTGGGTTGAGATGTCCCTTCTTTTGTTTGGATCTTAGAAAGATGACGAGATTAGGGACAGGGCCCAGCAAACTCTTGATCCACTTGAAATATTAAATTAAAAATTATTAAATTAAATTAAAAGTCAGCAAGTTTTAGCCATAAACTAGGCAGTCATTTTGACCCAGACCCATGGCAGGAGGGAAGGAGCTTCTTGGTGTCATTAAGATCCATCCCTTCCTGCAATGAAGTAAAGAGGGAGGAATTGGGGTCTCTTAAGTCTACCTCCTTGATCACTACTTATTAGTCATGAAACCCTTGGAATGCCCAGGGAAGGGACTGAGTGATGGCTTCACAAAGAGTATATATTGGGGGACAGCTGAGTGGTTCAGTTGATTGAGAGTCAGGTTCAAAGATGGGAATTCCTGGGTTCAAATCTGGCCTCAGACACTTCCTAGCTGTGTGATCCTGGGCAAGTCACTTGACCCTCATTGCTTAGCCCTTACCATTCTTCTGCCTTAGAACCAATATATAGTATTGATTCTAAGATGGAAGGTAAGGATTTTTTGTTTGTTTGTTTTTTTAAAAAGCATATATTGGCTTGTACTAGAGGAAGTCATGCTCTTTGGCTATGGTTCTCTCCTGCCCAGTAACCCTTGCCTTTTTTTCCCTGCTCACATTCCTTGGTGTCCATTCAGATTATGGAGGAAATTTACTGAGTAGTTTAGATTTTCTTTAGAGACCAATTAATCAACTAACTTAAAAATTAAGAAATTCTGCCTCTCAAAAATTCGTTACAATATGGATAAAGTGCAAGCTCTAATTTCCGCCATAAAGTTATTAGATATTTGCTGTCCTGTCTGTTCTTTGCTAATGAGACAGCTGGGTGGCACAGTGCCTAGATTGCTGAGCATAGAGTCAGAAAGATCTGAGTTCAAATCTAGCCTCAAGACACTTACTAGCTATATAACTCCAAGCAAGTCACTTATCCTATGTTTGCCTTAATCCAATGCAGAAAGAAATGGCAAACTACTCCAATAAGTTTGCTAAGAAAATCTGATGGATAATAGAGTCCAAGGAGTCTCAAAGAGTCAGAAACAACTGAGCAACAATAACATTGACTGAAAGGGGATGCAAACTTACTAAATTCACATGTGCTTTAGAAAGATAATAACCAAGAGCTATTCAGAGAAAAGGAAGCTATAGTTAAGAAAGAAGAGGATTGTTACCAAAAAATATGCATTTCAGAAGGAAGAATTTATAATGACACCCTGAATTGGCAAATCATATTTTCAATATTCTTTTCTAGAAGGGGAGAAGTTATGGGACCAGAGAGATTCAGAAGTAGGTGGGACCTTTTTTGTTTTTCAGTAATTTTTCCAGGCATATCCAACTCTTTGTGACCCTATTTGAGGTTTTATTAGCAAGCATACTGGAGTTGTTTGCCATTTCCTTCTCAAGCTCATTTTATGGGCAAGGAAATTGAGGCAAACAGGGTTAAATTACTTTAATCAGAGTCACACAGCTAGTAAATGTTTGAGAAAACTTAACTGGTTAAATAACTTGCTCAAGGTCATACAGCTAACAAATAGCAGAATTAGGACTTGAATCTAGATCCTTCAAATGCAAATCTAGCATTCTCTTGACACACAATAGGTTTGTCTGCATTTATTTTTTTAATTGTTATATGGGGGGGGGGGAACAAGCAACAACAACAAACAATAAATAATGCTACCATGATCTCGAGCAAGATTATATCCAGATTGGGTTAATTAAAAAAAAAAACACACATGCAAAAAAGTCCCCTTTTTACTCAATAGGTAATATAATATGCAGCTTTGACAGAAGAGTGCTGGTATTTGGCCTTTACCTTTAAAAGAGAAAAATTGAACTACATGATCTCCAACTCTATAAGTCTATAATAAAAAATGGGGGCAGCTAGATGGCCCACTGGACCTGAAGTCAGGAAGACTCATCTTTCTGAGTTCAAAACTGGCTTCAGACACTTAGCTATGCAACCCCAGGCAAATCATTTAACCCAGTTTGCCTCAGTTTCCTTTTCTGAAAAATGAAGTCGAGAAAAAACTGGCAAATCATCCCAGTATCTTTGCCAAAAAAAAAAAACAAAACCCAAATGGGGTCTCTAAGAGTGGGACATTACGGAAACCACGAAAAGCCAAATATTACATTTGGCAGAGTCAGTTTGGGGTTAGCTATTTAGTGCCATCGCCACAGATTAAATTATTGCCATTTCTACTAGTAATATTCATTTGTCCAAGAGAATTTTTATCCTAACAATAAATACATTAGAATTAGATAATTCTCCAAAGGTTTATGTGAACTACTTGGTGCAGTTAATAGAGTACTGGACCTAGAGTCAGGGAGATCCGAGTTCAAATCTGACCTCAGACATTTAATTTACTAGCTGTGTGATCTGTGTGACCCAAGCCACTTAACCTGCTTGCCTCAATTTCCTCAACTTTAAAATGATAATAGCATCTACCTCCCAGGGTTGTTGTGAGGATCACATGAGAGAATATCTGTTAAATTGTTTAGCCCTGACCATTTTTTTAAAGCATATATTTGATTGTAATTTCCAAGAAGGGCATGCAGGGACTGTATTTCCTACAAAATTTAGCACAATGCTTTGTACAAAGAGGATGTCTAATGGCTGTTTCTTAAATTGAGCCCAGTTGAATAGACAAAGGTTGAGCTGAGAGTCACTTTCAGACTGTTGCCATCTCTCTCTCCTTAAATTCCTGCATCATCTTGGAAGCAGACAGAAAATGAAGAATAAGTTTAATAATGAGTTTGATAGTACAGGTTTGATAAGTTCACCAGGTTTTGAAAATATCCTGTAGTGTTCCTTTATGTGTTTGTGTCAGAAACAATACGTAGATAATTAATGAAATTTTGTTTAGTTATTTTTTCTTATATTTATTTACCTAGGAAAAGATATCTCCTGTACTACTAAATCAAACTAACCTTAATAAAAAAAGGAAAAATAGAGCAGAAAAATAATCCTAAGAAATGAAATTTCTGACTTTGCACAGACAATGAATGTTTGGTTACTTAAGTTGTATAAATTCTCACAAACTAATTCTTACAATAACTTTATCTCTCTCTATGTCGGACATTAAAAGCAAGGAAAGGAGGGAATATTCCAACAAACTTCAACATTTTTAGCAATAATAAAATAGTGGGAAACCTAAAGAGAATTACTTTCAGAGGAAGGAAAGAAAGTTAAGAAAGTGCTCACTGCAAATTTTAAAAATTCTAATTGTGTTTGACTGAAGGCTAATATAATAGGGAGCTTTGAGAACAGAATATGGCTATTTGAGTCCTGTATATAATTCTGGCCAGCCTTCATCTGGCAAAATTCTAGAAGGTTTTACTACCCGGATGGTTTGCAAATATCCAGAAGGGGAAAAGGTGGTCATTGAATCCATAAGGCTCTGTCAAGAATAAGTTGTATTTAATGCTTAAGCAGAAACTCTCCATGAAGAGTCCAAGAATTCAGACACAGAATTATTTAATAGAGCACAAGAAGATAATAGTTTATTAAGTAAATATCATAATGAAATGAAGCAAAATATGTAAAAGGTCACCTCAAAAAACAACATTAGGAACTTTTTTTAAAAGAGAAAGGGGCAGAATCTTCATTGTTTATGTAATCTGAAAATGCATTAAACAAAGTATAAAGTCACAAGTTTATCAGCTACCTAGATAAATTATATAGTTTCATTTGTGACTATTGGATACATAATTTAAAGATATGTGGTTCCTGACTTCTAGGGTCCTAAAGTCTAATAGTAGCTATGAAATAGACTGAGTTTAAGGGCAAGTATTCATTGAAGGAAATCCCAAAACAGGAGTCTCATAATATTTGTTCTTGAATGCAAAAATTTGCACTAGTAAGAGTATCTGGGTTGAAAGCAGCAAGGTGCGTTGAAAGCCTGACCTCAAGGCAGGAGGTCCTGGGTTCAAATCTGGCCTCATATACTTCCTAGCTATATGATTGTGAGCAAAACTTTTAAACCCCACTGCCTAGGCCTTATCACTCTTCTGCCTTGCAACCAATACATGATATTGATTTTAACAGAGAATGTAAGGGGGTTTATTTAAAAAACAATAAAAAAAAAGAATAGCTGGTCTGAATAAAGAAGACACATAAATGCAAAAATACAATCTTCTTGTTGGACAGGGAGAACCTGAGTTTCAAAAGGAGTTGCTTTGTTTCTACTTTTTTACACATGAAGTAAAATTTTTTGTTTTGGGGCACTGAGAATGATTCTGTTGATTATTTAACCATCTTGTCTTGGATTTCTGTCGTAAGTAGACAATTTGCTAAATAATTTATGAGTTTTTCATGGTCTGTAATAGTGAATCCATGGCACATGGACTCAAAGTGTTATTTGCATAACTAACTATTCAAAAAAGTCGTGTCAAACATATTTTCAAAAAGGACTACAAAACTGTATATGAAAATCCCAGCAGGCTGCATAATGATTTATGAAATCACATATTAACACTCTTTCTGTCCAATTGAATTTCTTATTTATTTTGTTAAATATTTCCCAATTACATTTTAATATGGTTTATACTACACTCTGGAGTATTGAAGCAGACTGAATGCTTGACATCTCTGACCTAAATACTCCACAGTGAATTTGGGGGTAACTGAAGACCATGGAGTGTGAGATAGAACTCTGTTTTAAAATGAAATACAATAAAAATATATAATTGATGGAGAGAAATGTGTTGCATTCCTAGGAGATAAATGTGTCCAGTTAGATTTGGTGATGCTGCAATTATCTACGTATTCAGAAAGAAAAGTCACAATCTGTTTATTCAAAGCTAGTGAAATCAAAAACTTGAAGGATCTTTTAGAAGAAAAATTGCATGATGTTAGGTAAAAATTACCCCCTCTATGCTCTTTTGACCCAAAAATTCGGTTTGGGGAAATATATCCTGAAAGTGATTAAAAAAAACCCAAACAAACCAAGTTTTGTTTGTTTTTTGAAACATTCAAAAATTTTATATCAGCTCTATATACAATGCAAAAAACCCAAAAACAAAATCAGTGGAAATGCAGAAAGGGCTAAAAAGTAGGAATCTGGTTTTGTTTAAATTATTCAGAATGCTGAGATAATATTGGAGTTTTCAGACAGAAATATCCCAAAAGGAATCTATACATTCAAGATTATTATTAATTTCTCAACTTTGATCTTTGACCATATACATCTCTCTTGAGAAAATAAGGTTAGAGGAAGATAACCTTAACAAGTGTTGATCAACAAACCTTTCTTTGGATTCTTTCAGTGTGGTTGTTAAGATTGGAAGGTATTACAAACAACAACAAAATAGTCATGCATTTGTGAACTACACTATTCATTTATTGCTATCTAGAAAATTACAAGCTTTTGTTTTATTATCATCTTGCTACAAATAGAAGCACTTAAACTTGCTGTACAAATTACTGCTATAAAATGTATCTAAGTTTTTAATGCATTAATAAAATGAGATATTCTTCCCAGATGGGGAAAATGAAATATACTTTAGAAATTCACTACCCATGAAGTATATAACTCATTTCCTGATATTTTTGTCTAGTGCCTCATTAATAAATACAAAGCTATGAAAGCCCCTATTAAGATTAACCCTACCTTAATCAGTGGGAAATCACCTCACTGCTTTTTTACTTCTTAACAAAATAATTCCTTTCTAAAAATAATGCAAATATTGCCAACTCAGTATACATCTAAGATTGAAAGTCTTAGCCCTAGCCAGTTAACTGGACATAGATGTAATTTAATTTCTATCCAGCTTCTATTTCATCCTGATTATTTTGCTCCTGTAAAGAGAAGAATCCACATAACACCAGAGAACTTAACATTGAAGAAGCCAAATCCAACTATATTTGTAATCCACCTAAAATATTTAACACTTTAGTCAGATTGTCCATTCCTCATTTTAATGTTTTACCCACTCATACCAGTTAACTTTTCTCATTTGTGATAATTACTTAGGTTAGTTTTTCCTTGTAATTGATCGTATATTTTGGTAGTATCCTAAAGTCTGCATAGTTTTAATAGATTAAGAATCATAATACCCAAATAGAATGGTAAATTGAAAAGAATCTCAAAGAATAATTTAGTTTATCATCTTGCCTTTAAGGTTATATTCTAGAGATTTGCATAATGCTACAACAAAAGAGATGTCATTATACCTCTTGGGTATTCAGAATTCCCAGAATTATATAATTGTAAGGAATTTCAGAATATATTGTGAGGAAAGGCAAGGAGGGTAGCAGATAGTTGTGGTATATGCTTGTAATGTATATTGCACCACAAAAAAGGACAAAAAAAAGATAATTAAAAAAAAACCTGAAAGGATATATGAAGTGATATAAAGTAGAGAGAATTGAACCAAATAGAACATTGTATTCTTGCTCCTCTGTTTATTTGCTGGATCTGTGGATTTGGGCTTCTCTGTCCTGAATGACCTCTGCTCTGCTAATTAACTGGACTAGGCTGATGGAGCTGCCCTGTTGTATTAATGAGCCCTGAGGCCAGATCTTCCCCAGCTGCCATCAGAAGCTGAAGGTGAAGGTGAAGGTGAAGTTGTGGAGGCTAAAGGTAGGTACCCTTGTCCTCCTTTCTTCCTTTCTGCCAACTGCCTCCCTGCCAGCTGCCCCATCAGCACCCTGAACCAAGGTACTCTGTTGCATTTGCAGCCTTCTCCCTGGGATCCCAGTCAAGTTAGAGAAGTAGGTGGGGTAGGAGTGTTGAAGATGAGGCTTTTCTGCTCTCTGAAGGCTTCTTATCTGTGCTTTTTAAGTCAGTTAAACTAATCTACAGAGCTGGATGTGCCCTGAGGCTGAAACTTCCAGAGTCAGAGGTCTAGGATGGAGGAGTGATGACTGAAGTCTGGGACCAGGCTGCCCTCCTCTCTGCCCCTCTCCTCCAACTGCCTCTCTGTCAGCTGTGGTCAGACTCTGAGTCTCTACTAGCTGTGGTAGCAAGACACTCCCACTGGGCTGGAGCCCTTCTCCTGAGATCTGAGCAACCACCAAAGTCTTAGCACAACAGGTAGGGCAAGGGTCCTGGGACCTTCCTTCTTTCTTTTCTTTAAACCCAAGAATTCAACATTCCCTGTGTACCTTTTAAGCTTAATCTAGCAGGAGGGTCCCCCAGCTCTGTCTTGTTGTTGGATTTGGTTTTCTGTTCCCCTTGAAGCACTTTGTTTTTCATTGGTGCAGAAGGGTTTTCACAGTGGACTTGACTTTTGCTGCTTCTAAACCTCCATCTTAAGTCATCCCCTTCCCCCCCCACACCCTCACCCTGAACATTGTAGATAGTAACAACAATAACAATATATGATGATTGACTGTGAATTACTTAAGTGTAATAAACAAGGTAAAGGTCCAGGACAACTCTAAGCCAAAAAAAAAAAAAATTGAATATCTTCCACCATAGAATTAAGAGTCTAAATGAAAATTGAAAAATATTCTTTACTTTATTTTCTCTATGAATTTTTGTCTACTGTAAGCAATATGTGTTTTCTCTCACAATATGATGAATATATAAATATGTACCATATGATAATATATGTATAACCTATAGCATATTACCTGCCTCCTTTGGGAGAGAGAAGGGTAGAAGGGAGAAAGAGAATATGAATTACAATATATTACCAAATTAATATTAAGAAATTATATTAACAAGTAATGTTAAAAAATTATAAAAATTGAAATTATGATGATGCAAAGCAAAATATTTAAATGATGGTAGAAAGAAGGCATTATTCAAAGAAATTAATATGGATGCCCAGGGAAACCATCAACCAATGTAAATTTATTTAAATTTCATATACAGAAAATGTCAGTAAGGCCAAGTAGGAGAGAATGAATAGAATAACATGTTATAGTTTTGGCAGAATAGCGTCAAGAGTATTAAAATTAAGAATGAGTCATTGACAGGAAACATTAAAACAGGGAAGTTGTTTTTAAGCTATATTGGGGTGAGGATGAATAGCAGAAAATGGATTAAGTTGTTGCCCTGGGAATAGGATGTGATGATAAAAAATAATAATTTTAAAAAACATGGCCGTTCAATTGCTATTTCACTTCAATTTTCTTTGCCAAGATGAATGATCTTTGGATTAAAAATACACAACTAAAAAATAGCTAAGGGGGAGGGAATTGATATCTAAGATATGCCAAGAGGTAATAGGAGAACACCTACTTGCTCTTGATGAACTTGAATCACTGGGCTTAGACAAACTAGATTCTAAAGAATTTAAATAACAGACCATCATTGATACTGAGATATGCTCAATCATCTTTGAAGTATCTTGAGAAATGGGAAATTTCCCATTGTACTATAAGAATGCAGAAAGGAAAATAATCTGATTCTCAAAAAACTAAAGGAAGCCAATAGATGCTGAAGAACACAGGGTGGTCAGTTAATTGAATTTCTAACACATCTAACATGTAGTATTAAAGGGAGAGCTAATAAATTTTTAGACAAGGAAGTGGTAATTGTTCTTGATAATGGATTCATGAAAAAGAGAGCATTCCATACTAAACATTTCTTTTTCTGAGAAGAAAACTAGCCTGATAGATCAGAAGGATTGAACAGATAACACTTAGATTGAAATTTCAAGATCAACTTGATATCAACTCAGAAAGAAGTTTCTGGGAGAGTGTCTCAGAGATTTATGTCTAATTCTGTTTTAAATATATTTTTAGCAACAACCTAGATAAATTTATACATTATATCAATATTGCATATGGTACCAAGCTTAGAGGAATAAACTAATAACATTGGATGACTATGAAAAAAACCTGTGACAGGCTAGAATATTGCACTTCATCTAATAAGAAATTTAATAGATATAAATGTAAAGTATTACATACAGGTTCAAAAAAACAATTTCCCAAGTGTAAAATGGAAAAGGAATCAATAAACAAAAGTTCATATGAAAATACATAGTTCCCTCCTCATGGATTTCCAGATCAATATAAATCAACAGAGGTTAATGGAACAGGATGCATTTCCTCTGGATAAAAGAATAATTGAGGAAGATGGGGGATGGATGACAAGAAGGCTATTATCATCAAGTATAAGAAATGAGGGAACATGGAAAGATTAGAGTTGTTCAGAATTATTCCAGAGGGTAAACCTAGAAATAATGCATATAGGTAGCAGATACAAATTTAGTCTTGTTACAAGGAAAAAATTATTGACAAAGCTATAAAAAAGCTTATTAGGCTCCTTCAGGAGACTACAGGTTCCTTTTCCCTGAGGGGTATTTAGAATTAGTAAGGTATGTTGTTTAGCCAATCAGCAAGGATTTTTAAAATGTTTATTATGTGCCAGGCCCTGTGCTAAGCACTGGATATATAAAGATAGGCAGAAGATCTCTATTGCTTTCAAGGATCTCACAGACAAAGGGAGAGCCACTATGCAAACAATTATGTACAGATTGTAGATTTTATAAAAATATGTGTGTTCACGTGTGTGTATTTACAGGTAATACACACATATACACACATATGAGTGTTTATATATACATATATACATAAATAACATCTATTTTTGAAAGAGGGTATTTTTGGTAAGTTATAGAATAAACTTAATGTATCTCTGGAGTTCTGTCATAGTTCTCTGAAATAAATTCTCAACACTTCAATAAGCTTTCTTCCAAAGTTTCATTCCCTCCCCCCAAAAAAAATCCTCAGTAATCACTTCAAATATTTTGATGCTACAAAAGCAATTTTTGGAATAAATTATCAATGGAATTATTCCAAAACATCTCTATTATAGGAAAACTTGTGAAATGAAACATAGCCCTAAAATATTTTTATTCATGTAGATCATGCAAATTATCTTTCAAAAGATTTTAAGATCATAGATTTAAAGCTAAAAGATACTTCATAGGCCATAGAGTCTGACTGTCATTTTTCTAGAAGAGGATATTGAGGAACTGAATAAGTTCTTTATATAACAGATAAGTGCTTTACCCAGGCTCACAAAACTGGAAATCTGAGGCTGGATTTGAACCTGCATTTTTCTATTCCAACTCCATCACATCATGCTTCTATTCAGAAATCAGGAGAAACCAGTGGTTGAGATTTATTATTTGAGACACTCTAGCCAAGTCACAATTTAAATTCTAAGAAGGTTACCAAGATTATTGTACTTAAAAGCAAAGAGCTCCTACCTAGAATTATCTTAAATATGAATTAGCTTATCAGGAGACTCCACAGAAATGCAGCCTAGTTTAGTGGAGAGAAGACTTCAATTGGTAATCTTTGACAGAGAGAGAGAGAGAGAGAGAGAGAGAGAGAGAGAGAGAGAGGAGAGAGTTAAGCCACTAATTTAATTCTTTCAAGGTCCAAAATTCAAAAACTAGAAGTTGGCCAAGATTGTGAAAGAGTAGAAATAATGTCAGTTGCAGGGGTTTCTCCCCACTTGAATATCAAGAACTTATTATTTAGGTTTATTATACACATAAAATTCTCTTTACAATTTCTATTTGTTTTCCTGACTCTAGTGAAATTTAAATATTTAAGGCAGGGTAATAAAAAAAAAAAGCCAGCACCTTTAAGAGTTAGCAGAGAAAACTAGAAGCACCAGAAGAGGGGGATGATGGGTAGCCTGGCACATAAGGTTTAAATCATTAAGTGTAAGCCAGAGCTGTATTCAAAGGAGAAGAAATTATCTTTTTTGAGGCAGAAAAAAAGCCTGGAATGCTAGAATTTTAACTGCCTCTTCAGTTCACCCAAAGGATCTTTTATTCAGCTTCTGACAGGAAAGTAGTGAGTATTTTGCTGTGAAGCCTGTTCTCCTCTGCACCCAAAGGGCTTTACATATTCCACATTGGCTATGAATCATACAACACAATTTCCCTGTTCAGAGAGGACTGTCTTTCCTACAAGTCAGTGAAGCACTACCATGCTGATGAAGTACAGCATAGTTTGGATGCAGGAGAGGTATTAAGATATCCTATTTTCATGGAAGTTGGTTCCTCATCATTAGCTTGGTGATGAAGGTCTCATTTTCTTAAGCCAATGCTGATATTGTTTCTAAGGTTTTAGAAAAGTATTCTCACTCTCCCCAAGCAACATCTTCTTATAAATGTCATTGTGGAGAAAATTCTTTTCATGGGTCCTCTTCTATTTCACATCCTCTGTGGGGGAAGTGGGCTCTCTCTCTCTCTCTTTCCTACCCATCCATCCTGTTGTAACTCATGGCAATGAGAAATGCTTGTTTGTATAATTATTCCAGCATCTTGGCCTGAAAGCTTTGAAACTATAGTCATTTCCTCCATCAAAACTTTTATACCTGGGCTCATTACACCCAGCTCTTCCTCTTTTAAAGTTCTTATTTTCTTAAATTATCTTAGTAAATATCCCATTTCCCCTTTTTCATACTAATGACTCTGTCACAGCTAAGTAGAAGTTACTGAAATTAATATCCATGCCACCATTCAAGTCAACTGGAAAAAGGCTTGGCAAGTCTTTCCCTCAATCACTCAAGCACCCAATTTTTCCAGAGCTGGAAGGATTTCACAAGTTTTTCAGCCTAGCTTCACACTTGATTTCCCTAACAACTATTTGTCCATTCATTCAAGTAGGAAAATTTGCAAATGGACTGATTAAGAATTATTTCACAAGGAAGTGCCATCTCATGCTGACCCTGTACTTTTTTTTTAGCAACAAGCTCATCAGTCATGTTTTGACCTCTATTAATTAATTCCATTCAAAAATAAAACCTACATAAATACAATTTCTTCTTTTAAACATTCATTAAAATTTTGTGTTCCAAATTCTCTCCTTCTCTTTAGCACTGCCCCTACCCTTTGAGAAAGCTAATAATATGATACCTTTTATATTTATGAAGTCATGCAAAATATATTTTTCTTTAGCCATGTTAAAAAAGAAAGGAAGGAAGCACTACTGAAAGAAAGGAAATAAACTAAAAAATATGCTTCAATCTCTATTCAGAGTCAATGAGTTCTCAATCTGGAGGTGGATAGCATTTTTTTTCAAGAATTCTTTGGTATTATCATGAATCATTATATTGATCAGAGTAGCTAAGTCTTTCACAGTCAATCATCATTATTGTTCTTTTTTGTGTACAATGTTTTCCTGGCTTTGCTCACTTCATCAGTTCATATTACTCTTTTCAGGATTTTATGAACCTATTACCCTTGTCATTTCTAAGACCAAAATAGTATTCCAACACAATCATAGATCACAACTTTTCTAGCCATTTCCCAGCTGATGAGTACTCTTTCAATTTCTATTTTTGACACCATAAACAGAACTACTATTAATATATTTGTACGTATAGTCATTTCCCTTTTTCTTTGATCTTTTTGGGATACTGATCTGATAGCTAGAAGGTGGACCTCAGGGACATTTTTATTAATTTGTCATCCTCTAAATTATTAGTGATTTAGAACATTTTTATATGTATGTTGATAGCTTTGACTTCTTCTGAAAACTGTTCATATACTCTGACCATTTTTCAATTGAAGATTGCTCTTCCTTATTTATAAATTTAACTCACTTCCTTATATATTTGAGAAATAAAGCCCTTATCAGAGAAATTTGTTATAAAAATGTTTCCCCTAACTTCCTACTTTCCTTCAAATGTTGATTGTGTATTGGTTTGTTAGTACAAAAGTGTTTTGATTTCTGTACTAAAATTATCTATTTTACTTCTCAAGACTATCTCTTGTTTGGTCATAATGATATAAATTCTTCTCTTATCTGTAGATCTGATAGGTAATTTTTTACATGCTCCCTTGATTTCCTTATATCATCCTTTATGTCTGAATTATATCCTCATTTTGACCTTATGTTGATATTTGGTGTGAGGTGTTGGTCTGTGCCTAGTTTATGCAAGACTGCTTTCTAGTTTTCTGAGTAATATTTGCCATATAGAGTGTTGTACCCCAAAGTTTGGACTCTGAGTGTATCAAACTTTAAATTACTTTGATCATTTACTTCTATAAATTTTGTAATTAATTTATTCCAGTGTCAAGGCATTCTGTTTCTTAGCCACCATACATTTTGTTTTCTGATAATAATTGCTTTGTAATATATTTTGAAATCTGGCAGTCTTAGTTTGCCTTCCTTCACAAAATTTTTCATTGGTTCTCTTTATATTTTTGCCATTTTATTCTTCCAGATCAATTTTGTTATTACTTCTAGCTCTCTAAAGTAAATCTTTGGCAGTTTGATTGCCATAGCAATGAATAAGTAAATTGAGTTAGGTAGAATTGCCATTTTTATTATATCGGCCTCAGACTATGAAAGAGCAATTATATTCAATTATTTAGATGTCTTTATATGTGTAAAAATATTTTTGAATTATGTTCATATAGTTCCAGATTTTGTTTTGGCAGGTAGACTCCCAAGTAGATTATGCTGCCTACAATATAAGTATAATTTCAATAAAAGGTTACTCTGGATTAATTAAATTATTTTAAACTCCCTCCCTATTTTTGTCTTTAAATTATTTTGAGTGCCATCTCCAAATTATTTTAATATGGGGAAGGAAACAACTGGAATATAGTCTATATAGAAACCTCAATAGATAATTCCAGGTGTTCTATGTGTTGTGCCAGGTTATCAAAATTCAAGGATAGAAATGGAACAACTTCCTTATTTAAGAATTTTACGTTCTGCTAAAGGAACACAACTTCTTTGCAAATCAGTTAATATAGAGTAACAAAAAGTAATTTCAAGAGAGAAAAAGTGCTAATAACCTAGTGATGACAATAATAATAATAATAATAATAATAACAACAAACTTTCAAGAGCTATCTTGTTGAAGAAGAAATACTTGAATTATACTTGAAAGATTTAATAGTGGGAGGTACAAGCAAAGAAGATTATATTTGTCCTAGTTTGGAAGAAGGAGATGATAGAAAACCATGTTAGGGAGGTGCTAGCAGGTCCTTTTGATTATAATGTGATATAAATGAAAAAGATAAATTATTGGAGTAGTCACCTAATATATATTGGATTAGTAAATTTTAAAAAAGAAGATGTTAGACTAGATGATTTTATGTCCCCTCAATTCTTAACAATCTGATTTTCTAGTTCTGTAATTATTGTGCCTATAGAATTCTTCAACTTAATATGAAATATTCACATCTCACTGGCAAAGGGTCCAGTTTATAGATCCTTTATAATAACATTCATATATTTATTCCTTTCCATTAGGACCATGACTTGCACATGGTAGGTTAACAAAGATTTATTTTTTTACTTCCTTTCTTTTACTTAATTATGTTTTCATAGGACAAAGTAGGTTTTCTCCATGATAATGCCCTACTTTTCAGAAGTTTCCTCTGAACTTAGTCCTTCCCACCAATGCTTATAAAAACTTAATTTTTAAATATATCCAACTTCCCCTAAAATTTCAAATTATGCAACCCTTTAAAAAGAAAAAATAGAGGAAGAACAATTTTCTTCTGTCAAAAAAGACTAAACATTAAATAACTTGAAGGGAGGTACAAGCATAACTAAAAAAAAAGAAGAAGAAACTTGGCATACAACCCTAAGCTACACTCTTAAGGATATTACCAGTCATTTAATCTCCTAAAGAAGATTTTTGAATAAGTGAGTCTCATGACCAGATGTATGAATATTATTTTCCCCTTATAGGGATATTAAGATTGGATTTTAAAAGGGAGGGACAAAAGGTAGAAAAACCTAAGTCAGTTATTACAAAAATTAGGTAAACAATTGTTCTGGAGAACAATTTTGTAAAATGACCAAAAGTCCAAAAAATTGTGCATACCCCTTGATCCAGCAATATAGCTACTAGATCTCTATCCCCAAAAGATCAAAGACAGGGAGAAAAGATCTATTTTGTACAAAAATATTTATAGCAATTCTTTTCATAGTGGCAAAAACTGAAGGAAGGTTCAACAATTGCAGAATTGCTTAAGAAGTTGTGGTATATGATATTATTATGCCATAAGAAATGACAATGGAAAGGCTTATATGAAGTGATGCAAAGTGAAGTAAGCAGAATCAAATGGCAAAGAACAATGATCGACTGTGAATGACAACTATTATCAGAAATGCAAGAATCCAAGGTAACTGTAAGGGTCCATGATGAAAAAGACTATCCTTTGTCATATAAGGAAATGATGAAATGTGAATAAAGACTGAAGCACATCATTCTTTACTTTCTTTCTCCTATGAATTTTTCTCTAGTGTAAGCAATATGTATCTTCTTTCAAAACATGATGAACATAAGAAATATAATAATACATGTATAATCTATATCATATTACCTGCTCTCTTGGGGAAGGGGTAGAGGTGGGAGGCAGAAAGAGAACATGGAACACAAAATGTCCTAAATTGATTATTGAAAATTGAACTGGCATGTAATATGGAAAAAAATAATTTAAAAACTGGACAATCAGGTTATATAGTAATAATAAGGGTCTGAATTCAAATAGCCACAAAGAGAAGAAAATGAAGAGAAGTGTTTTTGTGGAGATGGAACTAACAGTTAATGAATATTAGATGTGGAAAAAAGAGGAGGAATTTGTCCCAAGGTTATAAACATGGGGCATTCGGTCACACCAGTGATAGAAATAAGTCATGGAATTCTAACATGTCAGAAAGTATAAATCAGAAGTAAAGAATGAAAGATCAAAGACGTGTTAAACATACTGATATGCACACAATGATTATTCATTATGGATATTTTCTTCAAGAGAAGAATTGGGTTGTGATTATTCAATAGCATAATAAAATAAAACTGACTTTATTTTAACAGTGAATCAACAACTTGCTACTGATGTTGCCGTCATTCATTCTGGATTCAGCTATCTGTGTAGGCCTGGGTTAGAACATTACTAGAGAAAAGATCAAATCTAATAAGAAGTTATGAAAGATGATTTAAAAATTATGAAACAGATATAGTATACAATTAAAACAACCCTGATCTGACTTATTTAAATAAGCTATTGATGCTAAAAATGAGAAATAGAGGGAAAAAAAGATCAATGATGTCAAATCTCCTAATCTAGAACACAAATTTTAACTGATATATGTCAATTGCTAAAATTGGAGACCAAGAGTTTAAACATTGCCTTAATAAGCATATTTGATTGACTTTCCAAGTGGAAAGACACAGTGGCTAATGGCAGCACCAGTGTAGAGTATCATCTGTCTCATATTTTCCACAAAAAGATAGTGAAAGATTATGAGTAGTGTTTGCTTCAAATATTTGTGAAATGGGGAAGGAAGAAAATTATTTTAAAGAAATATTGACAAAATATGCAACCAAATAAAGTAAATCTAAAGACATAGCTATATGCAGCAAAAAGGAATAAGGAGAAAAATACAGAGATGAAAGAAAAAAATTGAAAAGATTTTCATAATGAAATATTCTCTCAATCAAAGTGAAGTTGTGCCAACACATTTGGACTCCAACCACAGACCCAAATGGACTTCTAAAGGAGGCAAGTGTGGAATTATAGCAAATAATAATAATAATAATAATAATAATAAGGAAAGCAAGTGAATGAAAACTTTTAAGGCACTGAGGAATTAACTCAAGGTATCTGGAGGGGAATATTCCCAAGATATCGAAAAAACAAACAGACTACTATTCTGGAAAAAGGTCACTGAGAGAACATTAATAATTAGTGATCCATATGTCTATTTTCCTATCTACATAAATTTTTATGGTAATCATCTACAGATTCATCAAAAAGTATCTTAAGAAAGGAATTGGAACAGAAGAAGCAGGCTTTCACAGCTGTTATTCGACAATAAACCATATATTTACCATCATAAAATTGACTGAGATATATTTACTGTTTGTTGAATATAAAAATATTGTTGATCTATTAAAGCTAAATTCTACTCTAAAAGCTCTCTTCTAAAAGGAATATCTCTTATGCACATCAAAATTATATGGGATTTCTGGAACGATATAACAATGAAGATAGGCTTGATTGATGACCCTCTGATAATCAATACCAGGCAAGGCACAAAAGAGGTAAACAAAAGCTAATTCCATTTTTGTCACTGTCAGAGAGAAGATCCAGCACAGTTTCCAGGTTAAGAAGGTACCCTTATATATGGTGAAGACCATCAGATTATCCTGTTAGAAGATGACAAAGTACTTTTGAATCAGACCCCCAAACATTTCAGAGATTTCTTGATAAGTTGCACAATAATACATTAAAAGATTTTGACAATTCAACTCATAAAAATATCACATAGTTGAGAAATGCCTGTCATCCCAACTTTGATATTGTAGCTAGATGAATGACCAATAAAACTTCATCTATATGTATGAGTTTAATTTTGATAAACCCAGCAAATGGAAGATTATTTGTGGCCAAGATTATTTTTTTTTGACTGAGCAGACCTTTCTTTGTCAATCAGGCAGAAAGACCAGAATTGGAGAGAAATCTCCACTCTACCCCCATCCCGGGTGATTATTGAATATCATGCTGTCATTAAGGGACAAAGTCACCACTTTCATCTGTTTCCCCACCCTGATTAATGCCAATAAATAGAAATTCCCACTGGGCAAGAGTTGCCTTTAGAAAATAGTGAAGTTCTTTTAACCATACTAAATTCCTTAAGACCTATCTTTTAGACACCAATATTTCCAACATTATTGTATAATGTACATGTATAATATATATATATACTTATATATACATATATAATGTATAATCATGCAACATTACAGATTTTAAGCAATAGAAAGTGGCAGGGCAACTAGATGGCCTCAGTGCATAGAGCTCCAGACATAGAAATAGGAAGTCTTGGGTTCAAATATGACCTCAGACACATCCTAAATATGACTCTCAGAAAGTAACATAACTCAAGTTGCCTAGCCCTTACCACTTCTTCCATGGAACCAATAATCAGTTTTGATTCTAAGTTAGTAAGAGTTTAATTTAAAAAAAGAAAAAGAAAAAAATTTAAAAGTAAGGAACTTCAGTAACTTTCTATTATCTCTAGAATTAAACATAAACTCTTCTATTTGGCTCCACAATTACCTCCCATACTACATGCTCCCTGTTTTTCTGGTCTCCTTCATCTAACTCCTTTCTATATACACTATGGTCCAACTATACTAGCTTCTTTGCTTTTACTCACATAGGAAGCACCCATTTCTGTGTCCTATATCTGGAATGAATTGGCTATCCCTCATCATGGAATATTCTCTCCTTACTTCTGCCTCTTAAAAAATATTACTTTCTGGAGTTGGCCTTGCCCAGTTCCTACAACTTTTTGTGCCTTATCCTCTAAGTTTTGTATTTTCCATACATTTTCTGTTGCTTTTTCTTCGTCTCCAGTACTTAAACAGTGTTTGACATATAAGAAGGGCTTAATAATTGCTGGTTGATTATGTTATTACTGATTGATGAAATCTATTTAAGTAAATTATGTCTGTGTTCTTTACTCTTTCCTCTTCTACAAATACTCCCTCAATGCTATTTATGGAAATGCATTATGCAATGAGAGAAAAATAAGAGAAATTGTATTGTTAAAGTAAAGTGAAAAACTTTATTATTTATTTATTTATTTTGAAATATCTATAAGCTACAGGGTTAATAAATCATGAGTTTCTGACAAGTCACAAGTCAAATGGAATATACTAAATTTCATGAAATGCATAAATAAAACATTTGCATTATTTAAATACTTTAAAGAATGCTTACCTGGTAAGAATGGAATCTATGAGGACTTTCTGTAGCAATCTTGTTAAAAATGGAAAAGAGTTTCAAGTATTTACTTTTCCCAATTTATGTTTGTTTATCCTTGGAATATATAGCTTAGTCAGCAAAAGTAGTAAGACTTGGTGGCTCCATGGGAGTGCTGAATCTAAAGTCAGGAAGACCTAGGTTATAATGTCACATTATATATTTACTAGCTGGATGACCCCAGACAAATCAGCTAACATCTGTTTGGATCAGTTTTCTCATCTACTAAGGCAGCTAGGTGGCACAGTGGATAGAGAGCTGGTCTTAGAGGGCTAGGTCTGAAGTCAGGAGGACTCAGTCGGCCCTCAAATGCTTACTAGCACGTGAAAAGCTGGGCAAGTTACTTAACCCTATTTACCTACATTTCCTTATCTGTAAAATGAGCTGAAGAAGGAAATGACAAACCACTCCAGTATCTTTGCCTAGAAAATCTCAAATGAAATCACAAGGAGTCATATCAAACTGAAAAACAAAAGTCATGGTTGTGGTGAAGATCAAATGAGATAATCATTATCAAATACTTATCAGATTTCCCACCATAATGAGCATTATATAAATGATAGCTATTATTATTAGTAGATACAATTAGATTCCTCAAACCATATGGTATAGTATAAAGTTTAAAATTCATTCACAAAAGAAATAAAGGAAAATAAGCCTGAGAAATACTAATAGGAAAATGACATTCATGTAAAATTTTGGATATTTTGCCTAAATGATGATTAAATACTAAGACATAGGGAAGAAAGTGTCTATGAAAAGGGTCCTGATGATAAGAAGGAAGGTAGATTAAGAGGCAGGGAGCAGAAGCAAAAGAAACTCTTGAATCAAAAGGATAAAAAAGAATAAGCAAATAAGCAAAAAAGATAGAGGGAATGAAATTAACTCCAACATAAGACAGCAGAATCAATTAGAAAGCTAAATCTAATAATATGCTATTTATAAAAGGAACATTAGAAACAGAAAGAAACATAGAGTTAAAGTAAGAGTCTAGAATAGAATCTCTCATGTTTTGGCAGAAGTGAAAAAAGGTAGGGATAGAAATCATGACCTCAACCAAACAAAGCAAAAATAGACCCAATTAAAATAGATAACCAGGTTAACCGCATTTTCATCCATGTTCCTGAAGGAAAAGCTAATTGAGTTACAAGAAGATATAGATCAGTGGTTCACAAACTTTTTTGGCCTACTGCCCTCTTTCTAGAAAAAATATTACTTAGCCCCCTGGAAATTAATTTTTTTAAATTTTAATAGCAACTAATAGGAAAGATAAATGCACCTGTGGATTCCTGCAGCATCCACCAGGGGGTGGTAGCACCCACTTTGGGAATTACTGATATAGATAATAAAACTATCTTACTAAACTTGTGGAAGACTTCCCCGCTCAATTTGATCAAGGAAATCTCTGAGTATTTCTTTCCCTAAATTATGTCTGTGTTTTTTACTCTTTCATCTTCTACAAATACTTCCTCAATATTATTTATTTCTCTCAGAGCAAAAGAAACCTTAACATAAGATAAACAAAAAAGAAGTAAGGTAATGGATAGAATTTTAGAAAATCTAGATATGATAACCTTCTGAAGAATATTGATTTAGAATAGGAATGACTATACCTATTTTTCAATTGTTCATGGCACAATAAGTTATGATATAAAAACTTCACAAATTCAAAGGGGCAGAAATATTAATCAATTTTGACCATAATATAATAGAAAGTACATGTAATAAAAGGCCTTTGAAGCATAGACTAAAACTTAATTAGAAACTAAATAACCTAATCCTAAACAATAAGTGATTAAAAGAACAAATCATAGAATAGTTTTCTTAATGATAATGTCAACAATAAGATAACATTCTAAAATGTATGTGATGCAAGCAAAGCATAATTTAGATACAAAATTTATATATCTAATCCTTATATGAGAAAGAAAGAAAAATAATGAAAGAACAGAACAGCAAACAACAAAAAAAGAACACAAAAATGAATTAGACATGATTCTAAAAAAACTATAAAAACAACAAATTTAAAATCCCCCAGTTAAATATCAAAATTGAAATCCTAAAAATCAAAAGAGATATTTAAGAAACTGAAAGTTAAAAAACATAATAACAAAAAACCCTGAAAGTTTAAAAATTAACTAATAAATAAATCTAGAAGTTGATTTATGAAAAAATGACTATAGATAAATCATTGGCTTTTGTTCAGTTATTTTAGTGGTGTCCATCTTTTCATGACCCCATTGTGGGTTTTCTTGGCAAAGATACTAGAGTGGATTTGCCAATTCCTTTTCCAGCTCATTTTATAAATGAGGAGACTGAGACAAATACAGTTTAGTGAGTTGACCAAAATCACAGATCTACTAAGTGTATGAGACTGAATTTGAACTCAGGTCTTCCTGACTCTAGACCTGGCACTGTCTACCATGTCACTTAGGTGCCCCAATGCATTAACATGATTTAAAAAGAGAGAAGGAATGAAAGAAGAAAAGCAAATTACCAGTATCAAAATTGAAAAGATAAATAAGAATTAATGAAAAGAAAATAAAAGGTATCAAGACCAGACTTAAACAGAATATGGGATGTCCAGATACAAAATACAAGTGAAGCATAAGGAAGTAAATAAGAAAGAGAAAAAATTTAAGAACTTCAATAAGATCATATTGTTTATTTTCCTATATGAAAAGATAATATCTGTAACTCTTAAAACCCTGATTCCCTGATCAAAGGCATTCCATCGCATCTCACCCATCAAGACTTCAACCATAGAGTCAGCTAAGTTTTTGGACACCATTTTGGGAGCGTTACCCAACCTTGTTGAGAGACCCCTTTCAGCCAAAACTTAAAACTATAGAAAAGGATAATAACAGAAAACTAGAAACAGAAACAGAAACAGAAGGAGAAGGGGAGGAAAGAAGCTTAGGAGTGGGAACCCCAAAGGTTCCCTTGTAAGTGACAGACCCCACAGAAATAGAGAAGAGGGCACCCCAAAATTCCTCTGCCCTTCACCCATTTCCCAATCCCTGAATTGCGAATAATAAAAGACATTCATCAGTCAGATAGCATTCTAGAGTGCCTGAGAGACAAGAAGGGAGAGGGGAACCACAGTTTGGTCTGGCTGCCTCCACCTTGAAGCTGGACCGCCTGCTGTGAATTTAACTGATCTGGGGGAGGTTTGTGTTAACCCCATCCTTATTCATAATCAGATTGGGGTACCAAATTACCTCCTCTTATATAACTCCTGTGGGGTGGCATGACCATCCAGGTCACCCAGTTTCTGGGTGACACCCCCTTAAAGTCTCCCAGTTTATATTCGGCCCCAGGGGAGAACTGGAAGAGAGACTCAACATAGAATCTCTATCTATCTCCCTTCTATTAAACATCTCTGACTGGCTCCTTTACAATTATAGTTTCAATCATGATCTCAAGCAAAGTTAAAGCAAAAATAGATCTGATTAAAAGAGATAAAGAAGGTAATTGCATTTTGAATAAAAGCAGTATAGATAATGAAGAAATATCAGTACTTAACATATAGGCACCAAATGGCATAGCATTCAGATTTTTAAAGGAGGAACTAAAAGAGCTTAAGCAGGAAATACAGAGTAAAAGTATACTAGCAGGGGAGTTCAACCCTCTCCTATCAGAACTAGATAAATCTAACCAAAAAAATAAATTAGAAAGGATAAAAGAAGTGAATGAAATTTTAGAAAAGTTATATTTAATAGATATCTGGAGATAATTGTATAGAAATAAAAAAGGAATATACCTTCTTTTCAGCAGCACATAGTACATATAGAAAGATTAACTATGTATTAGAGCATAACAAATTCACAACAAAATCCATTAAAACAAAAATAATAAATGCAGCTTTTTAGATCATAATGCAATAAAAATTATAATTAATAAGGGTTCATGAAGAGGCAAATTAAAACTTAGTTTGGAACCAATTAATTTAATCCTTCAAAACTGGTGGATCAAAGAAGAAATTATAGGAACAATTACTAACTTCATTAAAAAGAATGACAATGAGGAGACAACATATAAAAATTTATAGGATAAAGCAAAAGCAGTACTTAGGGAAAATTTATATCCCCAAGTACCTAAATCAATAAAATAGAGAGAAAAACAGATCAATGAAATCAGAACCAAATCAGAAGAAAAGAAGGAAAGTGAGAAAAACATCTTTGTATAAGTTTATCTACTAAAGATTTTCCAATTAAAAAATAGTCAAGTGATTTGAACATTTAGTTTTCAGAGGAAGGAATCAGTGCTACAAATACTCATAGGAAAAAATGGTTATAATTGACAAAATAAAATTAAAAATTTCTCTGAGGTACCACTTCACAACCATCAGATTGGCTTAAAAGACAGACAAAATGGCAAATACTATGAAGAATGTGGGAAATTAAGTACACTGATTCATTATTAGTATTGGATCTGTGAACTACCAACCATTTTTGAGAAAATTTGGAAGTATTCCCTAAGAACAGTAAACTGTACATACTCTTTTATCTAGAAATAAAGCTATCAGGTATATACTCCAAAAGTTATCAAGTAAAAGAAAAGGAGCCATTTTTACAGAATATTTACAGGCATTCTTTTTTGTGACTGTAAAGAATTGAAAACTGAGGGGATGCCCAATAAATGGGAGAGTTGGCTGAATAAATCATGGAACATGAATATCATGGAATACTATTATACTGTAAGAAGTGATGAAGGGTATTATCTCAGGAAAACCTACCAATACTTAAATGAACTGATACAAAGTGAAATGAATAGAACCAAGCATAGTAACAGCAATATTTCAAAGATTATCAACTGTGAAAATCTGTAATGATCCACCATGATTTCAAAGAACTCACTATGTTGGAAAATGCTATCCACCTCCAGATAAGAAAACCAATCAACCTGGAGTTCATATTGAAGTTAAATTTTTCTTTATTTTTAAAAACCATCTTTCCTCCTGTCTTTCTACCCAATATAACTAAAAGGAAATAGGTTTAGAATGACTTCATGTGTAATGTAATATTGCTTGTCTTCCAATTTCAATGAGTGATGGAGGAGAAGGAAGGAGAAAATTTGAAACTCAAAACCAATAGAAAACAGTAAAAACCCATGGGGAAACAACTATCTATTAATAGAAATTTTATTTTTATCATTGTATATTTTGCATATTGTTAAGTATAAAATGACGAATATGTCAAGTGTTTCATGGATGGAAGGAGTTGTAGAGACAATTGCCATAACTTATTCTATAAGCAATGAAGAAAATTTATTAAACAAATTGACATGAGGCAAACTATTTTCATCCTGTTTGACTGACAGAAAAAAATGAAGACCAATCAAGTAAAAAATGAATAATATTTGAAGAACATATAAAAGAATGAACATATCCTTCCTAATCCTTTCATTTAGAATTCTGTCTATATATTCTAGGAATTGGAGTAATTTATGGAAAAGACTTTAATCACATATAGAGTGATGAAGAATTAAATATAAAAATAGTACTCTGAAATTCTAAAGATATTTGGGTTTTTAAAGCTCAGGATATCATATTTTTATGTTTACATATTTTTCTTCAATTAATCAATGAACAATATTGTGTGCTTATTGTGTGTCATAATAGAGATTATAGAGATAGGCCTACTCATCATTTAGCTGTTGGGATGATGAATTTCCTGGCTCCTTCTAACCAGCAAGGTCTTGATGTTTTGTTATGAGATGACAAATTCTGAATAATCCTCTCATTGCCTAATGACAGCAAAAGGGCAGGGTACTGTGTCAGTTGACAAAAGAGACAGCTTCCAGCTGCTACTCACCAAACATTAGATGGAAAAAGTATATTGGAAATATTTTACTTTATTTTCTACCATTCCAAAATCACTAGGTGCTAACTCTCTATACAAAGTAATAGTTCCTAGTCATTAGAATAATTTACATCATCTAATCTACCTAACAGAAAAAAATAACAATCTCTCTCCTCCCTTTCATCATAGCCAAAAAAGCAAAACAACCAGAACTCTACAATATTTTTAAGCCAGGCTAGAAAAGTCCAGTCCAGTATCTTCATTATACTTTTTTCTTTTCCAAGTTCAGTAAATTATTAACTCAGCTAGTTCAAATGAGGAAGAATCAGAGGATTCAGACAGTGCAAAGGGAATTTAAATGACTAGTATTCTATAGCCCTTGTTTTCCTTTTGGTCTCCCAAAGTGATAGCAATTGAAGAATCTAATTAGGCAAAGAAAAAGCCTTCAATCATCCTCAGTAACCAAAGAAAACTTGGCTGTAAATCTGTGTCATTGCTCCTGAATGACAGGGAAGCAGAGACATTAATAATGAATTTTAAAAGCTTCCAAGTGTTGAACTTAAGATGAAGGAAGGATACATAAACTTTTCTACCATGGAAGCTTGAGAGGTCTCCTAATGTCACCTTTTCACTCTTTTTAATATCAAATGAGTTATATGGTGTCCTTTCTTAAGATAGCTTCATCCTCTCTAAAATGCTCTATTAATTTAGTGATACCATAATGGATGCCCTTCTTTCTTCAATTTCTACACTGGAGAGGAAGTTAGGAGAGTCACAGATGTCTTAACATAGGCTGCTTTAATAAACTAACCCCAATCTGAGTAATACATAGATTTCTCTACTTTCTGAAAGGGATATAGTATAAATCATTGCAGCCAGAAAATGAATCCTTGCCTTTACAACAGTTACTTCTCTCCAGTGTGAGGACATTTCCCTCTGTGAATATTCTTTCCATCTTTCAACAGCTGATATATTGAAAGACTTAAGATATGGAATCTAGTGTATGATTTAAGTTTTGCACTAATATGAATTTGTTTTCCCCCATCATAAATTTCACATGAGCATGAAGCATCAAAAAATATTCCCTCCCTTAAGTTTAAAAATTCTACTTCAATGTAGACTTCAAGAAATGACTTAATGTCAAGTCATTTTTACCTTTACTAGTACTTTACAAAAAATAAATATGCTTCTTTTAACATAACTACTTTCACTCTACTAGGGAGAGCATACCAATCTAAGAAATGGACCCATAAATGATTCTAAATCTTCCTAGAGTTTAGGGAGCAGGTCTTGTTAGGAGTAAATGATGCTGAATCATTGTAATGTACTGAAAATCTGTAAAAGGTATGTTTTGCTAACATTGTACTCAAGATTAAAATCAGGATTTTAAATGAAGATCACAACTATAATATTAAATTATAAATATTTAAGTAAGATAAAATAAGTAAAATCTAGTCAGGCATAGTTAATCTATAAGCATCTTAACACCTATTGTGTGCTAGGAACTGTGTTAAGTACTAGAAAAATAAATTTTTAAAAAACAAATGAATAAATAATTGATTGATTAAGATAAATAAATAAAGCAGGCAAAAAGTTCCTGCCCTAGTGGAAATTACATCTAATGAGGGAGACAACAAATACATATATTCAAAAAGATTTGTACAATTTAAGAGGAGAGGCACTAGAACCATGGTGGTGAACCTATAGGACTCATGCCAGAAAGGAGCACTCAGAGCCCTCTCTGTGGGCACACAGGCCATCACTCCAGCACTGAGTTCACCAGAGTTTGTTACTAGAAAGCCAGAGGGATGCACCAGGCTGCTCCCTTCCCTGTCTCCACATGTGCCTAAGGACATTTCTCACATCACCCACCCCTCTAAAAGATTCACCATCTCACTAGAATGAGGAGGTACTGGGAAAGTTGTACTTTAGATGGTGGGATTTTATATTAGACTTAAGGGTAATAGAGAATGCAGTAGGCAGAAATGAAGAGGAAGAGTATAAAAAGCATAAAGGAGAACCAGAGAAAATGATTAGACTTGAAAGACAGTGTCATATTTTTAGATCATCCAGGACCCCAGTGTCACTGAATTAAGGAGTGTATTGTAGGGAATAAAATATAAGAAGACTGGAGAAGTAGGGATTTAGCTTATGGAGGGTTTTGAAAGTCAGAGGATTTTACATTTCTTCCTGGAGATCGGGAGGTGATAGGGAGTATTAGAGTAGCCGAATAGGGGAGATGACATGGTCAAATGATTATGAAAATCACTTTCGTGGCTGAATAGAGGATGGTTTGGGGTGGTTAGCAACTTGAGGAAGACAGATCCACCAGGAGGTTATTACAACAATCTACATGTGAGGTGGTGAGACTCTGTACTAGAGTGGTGACAGGATCAGATGAGAGAAGGAAGCATATTTGAGAGATGATTTGAGGGAAAAGTCACAAAATTTGTCAAATAATTTAGATGTGAGAGGCAAGAGAGAGTGAATAGTAAAGTTGACTTTGAGGTTGAGAGATCTGGGATTGGGAAGATAGGGTTGTCCTCTATAGCAATAAGGAAAATAGGAATCAGGGAGAATTTAGGAGGAAAGATAAAGTGTTCACTTTGGGATATGCTGAGTTTTCAATATCTATTGGATATCTAATCAAAGACGTCTTTGATGGCAATTGTATTTGCAAAATTAGAGGTCAGCAGAGAGATTGGGCAAAAAGATAGATTTAAGAATTGTCAGTATAGAAATGGCAATTAAGTCCATGGGAGTTGATGAGATCACCAAGTAAATCAGAATAAATGGAGAAGAGAATAGGGTCCAGGTTAAAACTCTATGGGATCCCTATGGTTAGGGATTCGATCTAGGTAAGGACCCAGTGAAGGATACTAAGACTGAGTGATCAGAGAGGTAGGAGGAAAGCCAGGAAAGAGTGGTGTCCAATACACTTTGAATCTGCTGCTCTGCTTGGTTTCAACTCCACAGAAGTAGATTCTCCATCTTCCTCCTTTCCTGCCTTTTTTTGTGTGTTGTCTCTTCCCATAGATTATAAGCTCCTTGAGGGAAGAGTTTATCTTTATTACTATTTTTATTAATTATATTCCCAGCATTAAGTACAGTGCTTGGCACAAAGTATATACTTCATAAATGCTTATTAGATTAGATTGGTGTCCTCAAAACCTAGAGACAAGAGAGTACCAAGTAAGAGATGATGATAAACTATGTCAAAGTGGTTAACAAGAATGGGGATTGAGAACAGGTCATTGCATAGTGATAGAGAATTGTCCACAGAGCTAGGAAATCTTGAATTTACCAAGCACTCCTGACACCTTCTAGTCATTTGACCTTGAGCAAGTAATAACCCCTTGGTGCTCTAGACAATTTCTAAAAATATAAGGTGAAGATAAGGTGCAAAACTCCATTGCTAGGAGTTTCCTCATTTGTAAGCTACTTAAGTTGATAAAATTACAGGTTCAGGCCCTATCGCCTATTAACAGGACTAACTCTAAGCAAAACTGGAAACCAGAAGTTGACCTTCATCAAGGAATCCATTTTGCCCTTATAAATTCAGCCTTTAAAAAAACTATAGTTGATGCATCATTTCCCCCTTTTCAACAAAACCTTAAGATGTAGATTTAGAAATCCTATGATAGATTAGGAAATTGAGCTCCACAGAGATCCAAAATTATACACAGCCAAGACCCAAATACAGGTCTCCTGACTTCAAGTATATCAGCTTTTCCATCATTCCAATTCAACTGTACGATGATCTCATCAAAATGGATATTCCCTTTACTGTTGCAGATTGAAACTCATCTATTCCTTATTAAACTATATGAGTCTTGTCCCTATCTTCTTATAAGTCTTCCATATGAGGAACTAATCAAAAGGTTGGAAGCTTTCCTTTAGATCTTTAAACGGTTTAAAAGATATTGAAAAGCATAAGACTCCTCATCAGTTATCACATTTTCTTGTTCTGTGACTGATTCACCTCTTTTTCTGATCTTGAAGTTTCTGAATGATAGCCCATGTGTCATTTATTATAGTCTGAATATATTCAGAATGTATTGCAGCTTACTTATGATCACCATCACTCTTTGGGTACCCAATAACTTTCCATAGAGAGGGTTCTATTCCATACAGGAAAGCTTTAGAAGAGATATCAAACTTAGAAAAGAAAAACTGAATGTCCCATTCCAGACTAAAATGTAAGAGGGAAATGCTAAACGAAATAAACAAAAATACAGTACAACATGGAAAATGTTGATTTTTCATTTTTGGAATCAATATCCAGCAAGGATCCCTTCCTATTTGAGTTTGATACTGCTGCTTTATAGCATCACTGAAAAAGAGTAATGTCAAAAAAGATGTTTCTGTGTCCCAAAAAATGTAGAATTGTTGCCAAAAAAATCTCTCAAACATAATACAGTCAACTCCTTTCCATTTATTCATTTCTGAGTCTATCCTATTGTTCATCTGCAAGGGTTGTCTGAGACATATTATAGAATATAGCTAAAATATTTGAGTAACAGGAAGATACCCAGTGTCCTCCCACAGCCACTTCACCAAAATTTATAAGATACTTTAGAACAAGTTCTAATCAGGAAATTCAAGTAAAAATTAAAATGAGTCATTTTATATTCTAGGTAGGCATAGAGAGACAACATGAGAAGTCTGAAAACACTCGACAGGCAACTGCTACACACCTCAGTGCTGAACATTCTTTCGTAAAGATTTAACTAGGGTTAGCTGAGGGCTATTTACTAGGGCAAATAGAGCTCCAGACCTGTACAAAGAGGACTGACCTAGTTAAAGAAGTTGCTCTGTCTAGCTGTTTGCCCTAACCCTACAAGCAGTCGCCTAGAAGATCTTATTCATAGTGCTAGGTCACAGACACTACTAAGAGGAGATGGGTTGCTATCCATGGTGAGGAATGCATATGGGCCTGAATCTATATATACTGGGCAAAAAATAAATATAGAAAAAAGCAGCAGAAGTGTAGTTCTAACACTAGAAACACAGTGGAGTCTCAGATCCAGCCCCAGTGCCTGGAAGAGGAATAAATGACATAGAATACCCAGACCAAAAGGTAGGTATAGAATTCTGCCACTCTGGATTGCTGCAACTTTCCAGTTGGCTGACTGATGGTGGCTCAGAAAGGCAGAAGACTACTAGACATCTAACCAGGGACAAGCCCACAGTTGTGTTCCTTTATCCTATAACAGAAGACTGAATAAATTGAAATCTAGCAAGTCTTTAAAATGAGAAGTCCCTGACATCCTGGGATAACACAATATTCAATATCCTGAGAAAGCAGAAATAGGACCCAAAAGGACACAAAATAGGACCAAACAGACTCGATATTCCCTCCAAAAAGATGAAGGTCCTCACCCTAATTCAAAGTTTGAAGTGAGGAAGTAAGACTGGAATAAAGAACAAAAATTTCACCTTAAAGAACTGTTATTTCGCTAGAGACAATATATATAAGCAAAAGAGAATGAATTTAATATATACACAAGCAAAACTTTGAAGAAAAATACAGCATGAAATTTGTTCACCTAAAATTCTGGGAATAAGCACAATTTTTAAAAAATTAAATTATTTTATAAATGAGTTGAGAATATTAGAGGACACAATTGAGTTTAAAAATTAGAGCTATGAAATAATTGGAAAGAGAAATAATAACTTGACAGGAGAATTTAAAAAGCAAAACAAATAAACAAAAATATTTCTAACCCAAGCAACAGACACTTTGAAAATTGAAAGGGATCAACAAGAAGTTAATGATTCTGGAGCCCTAGTCAAGATAACAAATGTTGTGAGGAAGATTAGTTAGTAATTAATTAAGTATTAAGGATGGACCTAGCAGGAAGGACTGGAGCATTCCAAGAAGGAGCAGGAAGTGGGCTTGTGCTCTGAGAGAGACTCCATTAGTGGTTGGCACAAACTATTGCTAGCCCTGGGAGATCTCAGACCTGCATCCTGATTCCCTGGGATCCTGAGTGGTGGTGGCATCTAGCAAGTGGACAAGAACTACAGAGCAGCACCAAGTGGAGGAGGAGTTTGGGACCTGGTGGACAGCAAGCATCTCAAGCACACTCTCTCTACTTGGATACCTTGGACCACCTTGACTTTTGTCATCCCGTGATCATCTGCGGATTACCGTGAGAACCCAAAAGCTACCCACAGACCCATTAGCTGTGCTGGTCAAACCTGGCTGGAACCAGATTTGAAGCCATCCCAGAAACTCCATTACTGATCCTTGAGCCCTGCCTGCTTAGACACTAAGATTAGGGAAATCAAGTCCACCCCTTGCCCTGTGGTTTTGCCATTTAGGTGCCAGGTTTCTCACTAACTCTCAGAGATTCCTATAAATAGATACAGAAAAAGCATCAGAACAAATCATGATGGGAAAATCCAACAAAAATCAACAAGTTATTTCTAACCTAAGTCAGTTTAGAAAAACAGAGTTCTATGCAAAAAATTGAATGGAGCCTGACTAGAACCCACAGATCAGTATATTCTAATATGAGGGAGAGAAAGAAGCTTTGTACCAGGACAAGAGAAGGTCCCAATTCAGTACCATGGCATACTCTATGAACATATTCCAACTGATAGCTTTGTAGATCAGTATGCAGCTCATCACAAAACAGAGTAGACTGAAGAGGGGACTTTGCCTAAGGGTGGAATTCCATTTCATTCTGGAGTAAGGAGTAGATACAGGTCCTGGGCAGAGTACTTAGAGAAGAATAAATTAAGAGGTAAGCAGCAACAATGTGGCTCAAGTCACAGGAGCAGAAAAGGGTCTCTGTTTTAACTATTAGTCCAATTTAAACATTGCAGAGGAATATTCTAGAACAAAATTCTAATCTGATAGTTCTTTCATTGAACACTCTGAAAAGAACTTCCCATCTAATTATTCATGGCCAAGTCCAGCAGCTATCTACTCTTTCTTAGATCTAAACCCAGGTCAGGAATTTACATAATATAGACTTTGCTCTCAGTTTGACTACTTTAAGAACATTGAGAGTTTGTAGGCCTCCCAGTTTGAAATGTTCCTGAGAACCTGATACAACATAACACTCTCTATCTTAAGAAGTAATTATAATATCAGCACAGAATTTCCTTCCAGAAGTGTGCAGATCCTAACTGTAACATCAAGCCCAAAGTCAGGAAATGGGAAGGAAGAATGAGCAAACAAAAAGCAAATCTCACAACGAAAAACTACTTATGATGACAGGGATAGCCAAGACACAAACCCAGAAGAGTCCAAAATATCTACAATCAAAGCCTCAGAAAAACCCCACAGCTTGGCACAAATTCAATTAGAATTACTAGAAAAGATGCAGCAAAATTATCTTTAAAGAGTTATAAGTATCCTTAAATGAAATTAGAGCATTTCAGAAAAACTTGAAAAGAAATGAGAGATTTGGAAGAAAAAGAATTGGAAAGGGAATTAACGGTTGATGTAAGAAATACAAAACCTTACTCTAGCACCAAGCTTTTTGAAAATCCAAATGGATCAAAAAGAATCTAGTTATGATTCCATAAGACAACAAAAGTCCAAAGAGTGAAAAAAGTAAGGTATTTTTTATAGCAAAAACAACTGACTTAGAAAACAGACTGAGGCAAAATTAAGAATGATTTGGACTACTTGGATGCCATGACCTAAAAAATATCTAGATAATATATTTCAATAAATAAAATAAAATTGCCAAGGATTCTGAGAAGTAGAAAGCAACATCAAAATAAAAAGAATCCATCAACCTTGTGAAAGAAACCCACAAACAAAAACTTTCAGGGACATCATAGCCCAAACCTAAAGCTTTCAGATCAAAGAAAAAATCATAATAGCAACCAGAAAGAAAAAAAAAAGTAGTACTCAGGAGCCATAATCAAGATCACATATGATTTGACAGTCACCACTTTAAAGGAATGGAAAGCTTGGAATATGATATTCCAGAAAGCAAAAGCTATAGGCTGACACACAAGAATAATTCACCCAACAAAACAGAATTTAAGCCTAAGGGGAAAAACAGATTTTAATGGACATAGAGAACTTCAAAATATTCCTGATGAAACAAGCAAAGAAACACACGCAAAAAAATCAAGAATTATCTAAAAACTTTGAAATATAAGTCTAGGAGTCAAGTGTGGCAAAAAAAAGTAAATAGAAGTGGTTAATCATAAAGGTCACAAGAGATTAAATGTGTGTGTCACGGGAAGAGACAAAAACCTCTTTCTATTCTATTATAAGGAAATGATAACTGTCCAGACTCAGATCTCTATTCAGGATTGTGGTAGCCAGCTAGAACTGGCTCCTAAGAACCAATTGTAAAAATTTCAGTGTGAGCATTTGCACTTTGAAAATCAGCAAATGCTACAAATTTGTTTTGTTCATTTCATAGTCCTAAGAAAAGCTTTGTGACCCTGGGCAAGTCACTGAACCC
Source organism: Gracilinanus agilis (assembly GCF_016433145.1). Lineage (NCBI taxonomy): Eukaryota > Metazoa > Chordata > Mammalia > Didelphimorphia > Didelphidae > Gracilinanus > Gracilinanus agilis. The sequence goes on from NC_058132.1 coordinate 256,626,018, forward strand.
CAATTTCCTAGCCCTGACCACTCTTCTATTTTGGGATTAATGGTTCAATTATATGAAAGAAAGTAAGAATTTTTTTTTAAAAAAGAAAGAAAAGAAAATGATAGAGAAATGTAAAAAATGCATATTAAAGAGTTGATCATACAAATATCATACATATTAATAAGGATTTGCTTTCCTACTCATGACAGTGTAAGCTACTTAAAAATGCTGAAGTTTTCATACTCAGTGCTTAGCACAGTGCTTGGTACATTGTAGATATTTAATTGATAGTAATTTTTTCATAACACTTACTTGTACAGAGCAAAAGAAACACTACTGGAAAAAAACAAAACAAAACAGTAGAATCAGCTAAGCAGTATAAAGGATAGAATGCTTGCTGGTCCTGGAGTCAGAAAGACTTGAATTCAAATCTACCCTCATATCCTTCTAGCATGTGACACTGGGCAAGTCACTTAGCCTTTTTATGCCTCAGTTTCCCAAACTGTAAAATGAAGATAATAACAGCACCTACTTCCCAGGGTTTTTGTGAGGTTTAAATGAGATATATTTAAAGCACTGAATACAATGCCTGGCACATAGTAGGTATTATATAAATGCTTACTCCCTTTCCCTTATCTCCCATACCTGACCTCTGCAACTTTCTAGATATAACTTTGGGCATAAAATTGAACTTCTTTGGAAATCTACTTTGCCCTCAAGAGGGATAATAATATTTGCATTCTCCGTTCCATAAAATGGTTACAAAGATGAGTAAGAAAGCACATACTGTAGTCAAAAAAAAATCTTAATATGTAGGCAATGCTATCAATTAATTATTTTCACTTATTTTATTTTTATTGATATCATTTGTTTTAATAGGAGTTAATTTCTGACAGTTCTTCCTATTCCTTCCAGAGAGCCAAAGAATGGAAAAAGAGGGGAAAAAAGAACAGTTTAAGAGTTAAACATCAACCAGGTTAGGTATCAAGCTCAGGGTTCTACAAGCAGAGCCTCTAACAAAGGAGTCGTCTATTTTTATAATTGTTCCTTTGAGCTCAAGCTTGGTCATCTAATGCTCACAGCATCCAGTTTTACTTGTTTGGTTATAGTTATTTCTACTTTCATTACTGTAGTCATTGTATACATTTTACTTCTACTTCTGTCAAATTACTTTGCATTTATTGTTTACCCATTTTTACTTGATTTACCTCTTTGTGTATTCATTGGTGCCATCTACTAAGGTATAATCTCCTTGAAGGGACTTTCATTTTTGCCTTCAATTGTCCATTGCCTAAAACACTGTTGGGAACATGGAAGAGACTTAATAAATACTTACCAAATTTAATTTAATTAATTGAATGTTCATTTCCAATGTACCAGCCTCGGTTTAGTTCTTCCACTACTGTACTCATTGCTATCGCCCTGCTAATTTTCTCTGGTGCATTGCACAGCCTGAGATGAACTCTTCTATTCTATGCTTGTTGTTAACACTTTCCTAGAGACAGAAGGTTTTCTTAATTTCATTTCCCTTTTAAATATACTCAAATGCCTCATTTACATAGCAGACATTATAATCCAGGGGACTGGAATATGCACTTTGGGGGAAGGACTGGAAGGGTGATAGAAGCATTTGTTGTACATATTTGTGTATGTATATGTGTGCAGGTATCTATCTATCTAACTATACACACACACACACACACACACACACACACATATACATATATATATAAAATCTTCAGACATCAAGAGTTTAAGCACTTAGTTAACCCATAGTCAACAGTCACCTAAATTTCTACAATGGTTTAAATCAGAAGGGAATGAAATGCCACAGTCACTGAGACAAGTCACCTTTGCTTGCCATTTTCTGATGAATACACATTTCTACAGAGGAAATAACAGGAGACAAAACTAAAGACTGCAAGAGAAATTTACTACATTGATTGAACGAGGAACTAGATTCTGTCAGAATCTGGCCTATAGCCTGAGTTAGAGGCATTTGGAAGCTTCCTTAGGCCAAAATGAGCATGAGCAATCTACTGGCTGATGTAGTCCATAATCATAGCTTGCATTTATTTAGTACTTTATGAAAACAAAGTGATTTCCAGAGATGTCATTTGATATTTAAAACAACTTTGTAAAACAGGGAGTAGAGATATTGCCCTCATTTTACAGATGAGGAAACTGAGGTCTAGAGAATTGAAAGGCCTTGCTCAAGGTCTCATCAATCCCTCTTTCACATGATAGCTCAATAATATTTGAAGAGAATAATTATGTCTTTTCTTCTGCCCATTTTATAAGACATTCCTCCTAGTGCTTCTTGTAATTTTATAATCCAATTTAATGCAATGCAGAAGCAATTATTAGATGCATACTCCATGCCAGGTACTATGACTGGCATTAGAAATACAAGAATAGAGGGCAGCCAAATAGCTCAATGGATTCAGGGTCAGGCCCAGAGACTGAGCAAAGTTAATTTCAGACACTTCCTAGTTGTGTGACTCTGGGTCACACTTGACCCCCATTGCCTAGCCCTTACCATTTCTGCCTTGGAATCAATACACTGTATTGATTCTAAGACAGAAGGTAAGGGTTTAAAAAAAAAGACAAGAACAAAAATTAAAATAGTCCCTGTCCTCAAGGACCTTACATTCTAGAATGTAGAAGTAAAGGAGGGAACATCAAACACTCATATGTGAATATATGTACCAAATAAATGTAAAGCAATTTTGGGGGGAGAGTGTTCAGGAAGAAGATTACTAACTAGGAAAGCAAATCTCTTAATATACAAGTAAACTACAGGAAGATTAATTCATGAAACAAATATCATTTACATCTTAGCATGTACTAGTATTAATTTATCAGATTGCAGAATGAAGGGAAAATTCAAAAGAAATATTTCAATGACTATTGCAAAAATAATAGTTTATGTGTATCTGAAGATTGAATTGTTCTGTCAAGAACCAATTTTATCATTCCTTTTGTTTTTTGTCTTCTTAGGAAAATAGTCATGGAGAAGTATTTTTCCCTTGATGTCATTCTAACAAATTTTGTTCCAAATGATGAGCTCTCCATTCTAAGCCTAAGAAACTAATATTTTTTCAAAGCACTTTTAAATGATTATTCTTTACACTGCTACTTGTATTTCCTTAGTGTATCCCACCATGAAGACATGAAGTAACAAATACTTAACAGAAGTAAATGATAGCATATCTCTCTCTCTCTCTATATATATATATATATATTTCAGACTAGGCCTGTGACTTCACTGGTATAAGAAAATCATTTTGAGAAATTTTCTTATACCAATCCAAATTTATGCTTTCTCTATGATTTATAATCTGAGAGAGCTACTTGAAACACTAAGAAGTTAAATAACTTGCCAAGGTCATATAGCCCTGATTTATGGGAAGTGAGATTTGAATCTAGAGCTTCCTGAGCTAGAGGCCAAATCCTTTCTAGAAATAATAGCCCCTTAATCATGTATGAGAATATAAAAGTGAATATTAATGATCATTGTCACTTTGGTTTCCTAGAAATGACCTACATGGCTAGAATGATAGAACCACATCTGGTACTTCATTATTCTGCTTGTCAGAATTAATGTGCTTTTGGCAAAATGCTACATCTCTTTACTAGGCTGAGCTGTCTTTACTATAATTAATTATATGTGTTAATAATCAGGGATTAAATAAGTGAAATGGAAAAATCCAACTTGTTGAATTTGGGAAATATCTTTATTACTAGTTTATTAACACAAACCAATTAACTAAACTTCGGACCAACATTAGTTTTCTTTCAATTTCATGAAGGCTTCCAATACACACTTTTAATGGCTATTCCACACTGTTCCTCTCAAAGATATATTTAGATTTACTCATATATGTGTTGAGGAATGTAGGTTGTTTTTATTTTTGTTCAGACTTTTGAATATTATATGTATAAATATACATATACATATGAACATGTAGACAGAAATATACATATGGTCCTAGAGAGTGAGCAAATACCCTTCATTAAGGTGAGGTTAAGTGAAATGTCCAGCTATAATGTAATACATTAGGTATAGAGTTGGCTTTGGAGTCAGCACACCTTGAGTTCAGATTCTGCTTCTGATACATGTATGGCCTTTACTTATACTCTACATGGACTTTTATGAAAGTGATGACACTGATGGACTATATTGCTAGGAGGAGCTAGAGGTATTTTGTCTGCAGAAGTTTATATATTTATAATATGGATAACATTGTAGAAGAAAACCAGAAGTCCCTTTCCTTCCTCCCTCCCTTCCACTTTCCTTCCTTCCTCTTTCTTTCCTTCCTTCCTTCTTTCCTTCCTTCCTTCTTTCCTTCCTTCTTTCCTTTCCTTCCTTCTTCCTTCCATCTTCCTTCCATCTTCCTCCCTCCTTCCCCCCATTTTTTCCTTCTTCCCTCCCCCTCTCTCTGTTCTTTCTTCCTTCCTTCTATCAAAATAGTGTAACAATATAATTATATTTTAAACAGGCAGCAGGAGATTTGGTAAAAGCAATTCCTTTTTTAAAAAAATACTGTAACAGATGCATTACAACACACATTGTTTCCTCTCCTATTATGTAACTGTATAGATTATTTTTCCCTTTATTATCTCTGCCTGACCCCTCTGTTATCTGTACCTATTTAGCTGTACTCTTAATTGCTCTAATTACTGTTCTAATTGATTTAACTTTGAAAAGAAGAGGAGGCAAAATAGTAGCAATGTTTGTTAAGTACATTCCATCAGCCAGCTTCTCACAGAAATTGATTTGTATTTTTCTCTGAGATGAAGAGCAGATACCTACAGTTGTTTCCACTGCATGGCTTTCCCTAGTTGCAAAATCTCTTCTAGCAAGATCTATGTCTCCATTCTTTTAAAGTCATTAGAAAAAAAGGAACTGTGGAAATCTCCTTCATCAAAACTCTCTATGACTTCTTAGATAAGCTGTAGTTACTGAAGGGGCATAGGAAAGTTAAACAAAGACTTTTCCAGGTCATGTAGTTTCTAGTCAGAGGCAAGATTAGAAAACTGCTCTTCCTTACCCTAAACTCTGTATTCTGTTCCATTGATAGAACTTCTTCAATCCTACCCAAATGCCTCATCATGGTATGGAGCTGACCCTGGTTGTTAAATAATAAACTAAAAATCAGAGTTCACCTCTACTATTATACTACTATACGGGCAAGAATGAGTGTAGTCCAAGGAACAGACCATGCTTGAGAATCAACCTAATACTAAAAGGCTCACCTCCACTGGGCCAAGCACAAAGAATAGGTGATAAATTCTTTAGTCATGTTGCTTCATTACAGAACATTAAACTTTAAGGTCTAGTTCTCATCTTGCCTCATATATGTATGACCTTCCGGCAGGAGCTCGTTGCTTGGCTAAGCTCTTTGAATCATTGTTCCACTCTGAACAAAGTTCCTTAATTCTGGACCTCTTTGTCTTATATACTAACTTTCTATTAACCCTCACTGAGACTTGGATTTCCCCTGAAGACACTGAAGCCCAGCTCAAACTCTCCAACACTGATTTTCCTTTCTCTCTGCCCTAACCATTCTATACACTTTTCCTAGAGGAATAATTGGGACATAGGTAATTTCCCACTCTAACTGCCAGATTGTCTCTTTATCACCACTGCTCAGTAAACTTTTCCCTTTGAAGTCCACTTGATGGGGGAGGGTACAGGTTTTCCTCTGGACACTCCAAACTCCAGAAGTGTCCTGGGTCGAAGGGGACGTAAGAAATTAAAGGAGCATTCCCCCATTTGGACTTTCCCCTCCATCTTTAATAAACATAGATATGCACCTCCCATTTCCACTCTGATAAACAATGATTGGTATCTAAGTTTATCAACCATCAAATTCCACTGATCATCCCTTATACCCTCAAGCTCAGTGAATTACCTCATTCATGATTCACTCCATCCCCTCTTCTTTATCCTGTTGCCCCTATTGTCAAAAGGGTATAAAAACCCCAAACTCCATTTCCTCCGGGAAGCAGTATTCCACCTGCACACTGTCTCCCAGCCTTTCAACATGGATCCAAATGAATAAATTTATCTTTCTATGTTTAAGTTAACTTTTGGAGTCTTGCAGAGACCTGTCCCAAACCTGGGGTTTCACCTCAAAGCTCTCCTACAACACTCTCAGTCCAACCAGTACAAATCATGGTCATGGTATACCAATCCCCAGATCATTCTCTCTTCTTTCTTAAGCATCTAGTTCACCATCTTCTTTTTCTAGTTATGAAAACAAAGACTCAGAAAGGTTGTGACACAGCCAGTTAGTGGCACAGTTAGAATTTGAACTCAGGTTTTCTAGCAAAAGAAGGATCAAATCTTAAAAGTAAAAGATCTGGTTTTGGTACCTAATTTTATCAACCATCAAATGGCCCATCAACAATGGGCTACTGAGGAAAAACAAAACAAAACTTATAATTCTATAAATGCTTGATTAATTTTGTTGTTATTATTGGTTATTTGTATATAGTGAGACCATCTGAGTAGAACAAAGGGCAAAATCAATGCCAAATTAGATAAAAAAGATAAAGTTGAAAAGTCCACCTGCTTTGGAAAATGAGTAAAAGAGGAGCTATTGTCTCTGATTATTACTATTTTTTAGATATGTTTAACCTATGTAAGAGGAAGCTAGATGGCTAAGTGGATAAAGAACTAGGCCTAAAGTCATTAAATCCTGAGTTTGAATCTAGCCCCAGACACTTATTAACTGGGTAACCACAAGGCAAGTCACTTAACCTCTGTTGGATTAATCTTCTGGAGAAGGAAATGGCAATCCACTCTAGAATATTGCCAAGAAAACCCTTTGAACATTATGGTTTGTGGGTTCATGAAGAGCCAGACTCAAATGAATAATTGAATAATGAACTTTTGTAGAGACCAAAAGAGCCTAGAAATGTGTCAGTCGGCAAACACTTGATTTATTCCTCAAGACGAGAGACTAACCAGCTAAACAGGTATTAAGCTTTTTTGGAATTCAATATGAAGCAGGATAACTAAAGATCTTTTAAAACCATCCTGCAGAAAGTTTGGCATTCATGAAACTGAGATAAACTAGATCATCCCCAAAGCATTTACATAAGAAACTGGAAGGGGGACAACAGTTAGATGTGAAATGGAAGAGATCTGCCAGCATTTATATAGTAATTTATTTTCATCATTGATGTCAGTGAAACTGCCAAAATTGGACACCATCACCTCAGTATTTAATGTGCTATGTCAATAAATAGAAATGACACTTAATAAAGATGAATTGAGAATGGTTGGAACTGACCAAATACATATACAATGAATATGTACTTTTAAGTATCAGTAATAATTCCTATCAATTAGATCTCTAAGAATAGAAAATATTATGGGCTATATTAATATTTTGCTCCCCCCATAAAGATGAGTGGGACAACAGTAATAATTTCCAACCCATATCTCTATTCTTTCATCTTTAGAAAATCTGAGAATTGTCTTTGAATGCAATATGAGTGTACATGATGAAAATATGAAAAAATAGGCAGGTTTTCACAGGTCTAACAGATTTCATTTTCAAAGTTACAAAACTTATTTATGTTTGCATGGAATGCAAGATGCTATTATGTTTATTGTTTGTTGATTACCCAAATGACACAAAATTATCACCAACAAATAAGCAAAAAATGTGAATTGTATATAAAATGATCCTAATAATTTTGTTCAGTGGTTTTCAGTATCACTAAAATAAAACCCAACAAAAATATGCATGTCAAGATGTCATGAAAAAATTAAAGATAGAAGAGGCATTCTCTCTATATGGTAAGGTTCTTCATATTTCTTGTTTGCCTGTGATAGTGATAACAAACCTATGATACGGATGCCAAAGATGGCACGCAGAGCACTCTATGTGAGCACTTGCCACCCTCCCTCCCCACCCACCACCCCAGTGTTTGTTACTAGAACGGCAGAAGGATTTGGACCCTCCCCCTCTCCACCATGCCTGATGACATTTTTTCACATCACCTGCCCCTCTGCCCAGCAAGCAAACGGGAGCACCCAAGAAGTATGGTGAGTAGCTCACTAACAGCAAAGCTAAAGGGGAGAGAAGCTTTTGTACCACTCCCCTCCTTTCTCTACACTGGCTGAACATTCCTCACTTCACCAGCCCCTCTGCCCAGCAGCCCAATGGGAGTGCTTTCTCCCTCTTCTGTGTGTTGTAAGGTGCAGGAGAAGGCATGCCAAGACACTTGGTGGGAGGAGGGGCACAGCGCTTGGTCTCTGGTGGTATGGTGATGGGGACATAGCCCGACCCTCCATCTTTAAAAGGTTTGTTATCACTGCTCTATGACACTGTCCTGATTACATGAGTACTACAGGCCCTCCTCAGTGAGATCCAAGTTTACACAAAACGGATTGGTTTAATATTAATTCACTACCGGTAAAGCTGTGAGTTTGTTCAATCATTTTGGAAAATAATTTAGAATTGCGTCTAAAAATTTATTAAATTGTTTATACCATATGACAAAGAGATTCTACTACCTGAATTATAGTCCAAGTAGGTCTAATAACAGCAATAAAAAAATCTGTACAATGATGTTCATAGTAATAATTTTAAATTAAAAAACTGGAAACAAAATAAGTGCCCGGCTAATGACTAGTGAATAGCTGAGCAAATCATGGCACTATTTACACGTGAGAGAAAATTGTTGTACAGTAAACAATGGTGAACATGGGGAATTTAGAAAAAAATTGAGAAGACATAATTTAGAGTGAAGAGATCCAAAGCAGCAACGCACACAGTAATAACAACCACATAGATAATGTCAACATAGAGAGGCAACAAAACTCTAGTCAAATACTGTGGTCAATGTTAGTAGCATACTACTGAATGAAAGTCTGAATTAAAGAACACTTGAAACTGGGCTGGAAAGGTAGATGGGTGCCAGATTATAGACATAAAGAAAAATACTTTATTAATTTTTATTTATTAATATTTTTAAACCATCCTTATGTAGCAAGAAAATTGCCTAACTCGAAAGTTTAATGTAGCTTTTTTTTGTAGATTAGACTGTGTCAGAGAGCTTCAGGGAAGGCATACTTATGTCCCATTCAATGTTTGTTTTTGGTATACCCAAAACTTGTGTTTTGGGCTTCCCAGGTTTTATTGATTTGACTGCTGATACACATCTCAAACTGCCCTTCTCAGGAAACAGTCTACTACTTCTCTGAGACAATCAGGCAAATATCTCTGTCATGCCTTCTTGCAGCTTTCTACTTTATCAAATGACCAAATAAATTTCTTTCCAAAGTGATTTAAGATTGTGGGGTTTGTGTTCCTGACTAACAAGGACTTTTAATGACATACTAAGGAATTAGTAATTTATACAATGAGAAGCTACTAAAAGTTTCTGAACTGGAGAGCAATATGGTCTTAGATATATTAAGCTAAGTTCAAATCTGTCCTACAAACTTATTAGCTGTGTGATTGTTGGCAAGTCACTTAACCTCTGCCTCAGTTGCCTCAACAATAAAATTGGAATCTACTTTCCTAGAGTTGTTATTAGGATTGAATGAAATAATATTTATGAAGTGCTTAGAACCATGCCTAGCACAATATTGTTTAGTCATATATGACTTTTCTAACCCCATTTGAAAAATTCTTTGCAAAGATACTGGAGAGGTTTGTCATATCCTTCTCAATTTCATCTCATATATGAGGAAACTAAGACAAACAAAAGACAAACCAGGGAACCATATAGCTTTCTGTGTCTTGGAAGATAGTAAATACTTAATAATTTTTTGTTGATTTCTTTCCAGAGGGCACAAAGTTTTATTTGAATCCCTATTGATTCTATAAGCATTCCCTGTTCCTCCCACTCTCTTCCATATTAATCATATCCCTAATCAAGACCAAAGGAAATTTGTTAAATTATGATGAAACAATGTGAGAGGATCAAAGGCAGCCCTATGGATTCTGGGATAGGTGGGGTTTAGGTAGGAGTGCCATCATAGGTTGAAGTTTAGTTGAGTGGGAAAAACAATAATCTGGTGTATGTTCTGCCAGCACCTGCAAAAAATATAAATTGTGATAGCTCCAATTTTTCTAATACTTCCATTTTTCTTCTATCACACTGCTGAACTCCTAGTCAGATCACATCAGGAATATGGCAGTCAGACTGGAGGCCACATTGTAGGAGAGACAGTGATGAGAAAAATGTGGACAGTGGAAGGCAACAAGTATTGTGAATGACCTTCAAGCCATGTTCTTTGAGGATCAAATGAAGCAACTGGGAATGGTTAGTGTGAAGAAGAGAAGACTGAAGGGGAATATAACACTTGTCTCCACATATTTAAAAATTTGTCATATGGAGGGCAGGATTAGGACTCATGGATGAAAAATACCAAAAGAGGCACATTTTGAGTACATGTAAGGAAGATTTTCTTAACAATGAATCTTTTTTTTAAAAAAAAGGTTAAAGCTAACATCTTATATAGTGATTTGGGGTTTGCAATGTGCTTTTCATATATAATTTAATCCTCACAACTGCCTATGAAGTATTATTATCCCCATTTTAGAGAGGAACAAACTGAGGCTGAGAGTTTAAGTAATTTGGTCAGTCATGTGATTAGAAAGTGCATGAGAGAAAAAATGAATAGGCAATTTTCAGATAAAGAAATCAAAACTATCAATAAGCACCTGAGAAAATGTTCTAAATCAATGCAAATCAAAACAACTCTGAGGTATCACCTCACACCTAGCAAATTGGCTAAAACAACAACAAGGGAAAGTAATGAATGCTGGAGGGGATCCAGCAAAATTGGGACATTAATGCATTGTTGGTGGAGTTGTGAATTGATCCAACCATTCTGGATGGCAATTTGGAATTATGCCCAAAGGGTTTTAAAAGACTATTTACCTTTTGATCCAGCCATAGCACTGCTTGGTTTATACCCCAAAGAGATAATAAGGAAAAAGACTTCTACAAAAATATTTATAGCCGTGCTCTTTGTGGTGGCAAAAAATTGGAAAATGAGAGCATGTCCTTCGATTAGGGAATGGCTGAATAAATTGTGGTATCTGTTAGTGATGGAATACTATTTTGCTCAAAGGAATAATAAACTGGAAGAATTCCATGTGAACTGGAATGACCTCCAGGAATTGATGCAGAGTGAAAGGCACAGATCCAGGAGAACATTGTACACAGAGATGGATACACTGTGGTAAAATCAAACATAATGGACTTCCCTACTAGCAGCAATGCAAGAATACAGAGCAAGGCTGAGGAACTTATGAGAAAGAAAACCAGCCACAGTCAGAGGAAGAACGGTGGGAGGAGAAACACAGAAGAAAAACAACTGCTTGAACACATGGGTTGATGTGGATATTATTGGGGATGTAGACACTAAACGATAACTCTAGTCCAACTATGAATAATATAGAATTAGGTCTTAATAAATGATACATGTAAAACCCAGTGGAATTGTGCGTTGGCTAAGGAGGGTTAGGGGGACTTGGGGGAGAGGGAAAGAACACGAAACATGTAACTAGGGAAAATATTCAAAATTAAAATAAAAAAAAGAAAGTGCATGAGGTCATATTCCTATTCACTCCAAATCCTGCACACAATCCATTATGCCAAGTTTCATCTCAAAGATGTTTTAAGCTTATATAATTAAAGAATTTTAAACAAGTTTTATGATTGCTTCTCAGGGCCACTGGAGAGAATATTCTTCAGTATATATCTGTGTCTATATATCTTCTGAGTTCTTTTAAGCTTTAAAATATCACTTCTCAAACATTTTGGTCTCAGGATTCCTTTACACTCTGAAGCATTACCAAGGACCCTAACATAAAAGAGCTGTTGTTTATATAGGTTATGTTCAGAAAGATGATGGAGGGGGCTCATTGTGGCATGAAAATACCAACTGTAAAATTTTCAGTGTGAGCATTTACATCTTGAAAGTCTACAAATAGTACAAATCAGGACTTGTTTTATTGATTTTCTGGACTTGGAATAGTGCAGGAAAAATGTTAATAATGTAGATTAAACTTAAAAGTATGTTGTATGTAACTTTTTCTCTTCCCCCCACCAGAGCCAGTTGTTAGACATTTACATTTGGTTATATCTATAAATATTTACCATATTTTAAGCTAAAATGTATTACTTAGTATTACCATTAAATAGTTTTGAACTCACATAGCCCCAGAAATGCATTCAGGGACCCCCAGGGACTGATGGACCACACTTTGAGAACCACTGCCCTAAATATTAAATCAGTATGGAAAAAGGCTATTTTAATCTCACGAACCCTAAACAATATTAATATTTGACATCATCAAAAAGTGGGATCATAGGGGGCAGCTGGGTAGCTCAGTGGATGGAGAGCCAGGCCTAGAGACGGGAGGTCCTAGGTTCAAATCCGGCCTGAGACACTTCCCAGCTGTGTGACCCTGGGCAAGTCACTTGACCCCCATTGCCTACCCTTACCAATCTTCCACCTATAAGTCAATACCCAGAAGTTAAGGGTTTAAAATTAAAAAAAAAAGTGGGATCATCATTATTTAACAAGAGTCAGATTATATTAATCCAGAGAAAACACAAAGAAACCTAGTTATCTCACTCATTGAATTAGAAGCTAGGTAGCAATGCATACAGCTCTGGCTTTGCAATCTGGATGATCTGAGTTCAAATCCTGCCTCAGGGACCTAATAACTGTGTGACCTTGGACAAATCACTTGAGCTCGATTCATCTCAGGTTTCTTTTTTTTTTTTCAACTATAAAATGAGGATGATAATAATAGCATCTGCCTCCCAGGGTTTTTGTGAGGATCAAATGAGATCATATTTGTAAGGTGCAGAGATCTTGGCATAGCTTTAACATATTAAGGCTAGAATGCTGTACCCTTGCTAATTCTTCAGTTATCTCATTTGGGTCCTTATCCCATTTCCTAACCTAATAAGTAGTCATTATTTTCTTCTCCACAGCATTTAAAACCCTTTATAGGCAAAAAGAAAGGAACCATGGGGGCAGCTGGGTAGCTCAGTGGATTGAGAGCCAGGCCTAGAGATGGGAGGTCCTAGGTTCAAATCTGACCTCAGACACTTCCCAGCTGTGTGACCCTGGGCAAGTCACTTGACCTCCATTGCCTACCCTTACCAGTCTTCTGCCTAAGAGCCAATACACAGTATTGACTCCAAGATGGAAGGTAAGGGTTTAAAAAAAAAAAGAAAGGAACCTTTAAAAAGATGTACTTTATTTAACTCTTGTCTTTTGTCTTAGAATCAATACTGTTTATTGGTTCCAAGGAAGAGCAGCAGCAAAGGCCAGGCAATGGGATTTGTGACTTCCCCAGGGTCACAAAGCTAGGAAGTTCCTGGGGCCAAATTTGAACCCAGGACCTCCTGTCTCTAGGTCTGGCTCTCAATTCATTTATCAATTTATTATCAATTCATTAGGCACCTATTATCTCTACTTTTTAAAAGCACGACTGGCCCATATACTTCTTTTATGAAAGCCTCTAAGTCACAAAGGAACGTGATATAAACATATGATATAAACAATTGATATAAACAATGGAATGGGATATAAACCTTTGAGAATTATGATTTAGTGGAAAGAGTGCCAAGTTTGGAGTGAGAAGACTTGGGTTCCAAATCCAGCTTTGTGACTTTGGTCATGTCACTTTACCTGAGTTTCAGTTTCCTAATAACAGTAGTAGTTGGACTACATGATCTCTAAGGGTATTTCTAGTTCTAAACTGACGCTTCTATTATCCTAAGTTGGAAAAAAGCACTGAACAGAAAGATCTGGACTCAGAATCCACCTCAGATAACTCTCTAGCTATGTGAGCCTCAGAAGTTGCTGAATCTCTTCCAGGTTCAGTTTTCTCATCTATCAAATGGGGATAATAATATCCTCATAGGATTGTTAGTAAGTTGTTTATCAGTTAATGTCTATAAAATAATTCAAAAATTTTAATGTGTTGCTGAATTCTTTCAGTTGTATCAGATTCTTTGTGATTTCATTTGGGGTTTTCTTGGCAAAAATACTAGAATGGTTTGCCATTTCCTTCTCCAGGTTATTTTACAGGGGAAGAAATCTAGGTAAACAGGGTTAAGTGAATTGCCCAGGCTTACACAGCTTGTGTGTGTCTGAGATCAGATTTGAACCTAGTTTTTCCTGACTCCATGCCTGGCTTTATTTACTGGTCCATGTAGCTGTACTATGAAAACATAAAGGTGCCTTATAAATTCTAGCTATTGTTGTTGCTATCATCATAGTAGAACTCAATGGACAGTCAATCACCGACCTTGGAGTAAAAAAGAACCAGGCTGCCTCTTTCTTCCGACAAAAACTGACTCAGGGACATGAGAGCACGTTATTGAACCTCTCAGTATCCCTGGGCAACATTCTAAGCTTATAACTGGAAAGAACTATTGTCGCTCTGTATTTTGAGATAGCAATGGAATCTTAGGTCCAATCAAAAAAATAAATTCTCTTTATTTCTTTTTCTTATCCTTATGGTCTCTTTATATCCCACATCATCTTATCCTCATAAGTGCTAGACACAGTATAAAGGAGATTTGCATCTTAATTTTAATATCATTTTTGTGTGGGAGGCTGTAGTCCAAGTTTAGTTGGTCTTGGCACTGTGATGAGATTGAGCAAATGGAAGCACTTGGCTGAGGTTGGGAACTCAGCAGCAACAGCCTTTGGTAGGGAAATCCCAATAATGTCATTAAGGAGTCAGGATAACAGAAGGATTATTTATACAAAAAGGAGCCCATTATGCTCAGCAATGGTCCTCTCATTATAAGATTTTTAGTTCCAAAGCAACAAACTTGATTAGAAGGGAATAGAAAGTAAGTCTTCTGAGGAAGTTGTGAGACTTAAAAAAACAAGGTACAGATAACTTCATAACTGTCTCCAGATATAGAAAGGGCGATTAAAAGGAGAAAGAATAAGAGTAATTACTTCAATTGGGATGAAGGAATTCAGTTAAACATTAAGCTGTACCCTAAAAGGAGCTTCTGTTATTGGGGGAAATAAAGGTGTCTGCTTGTACACACTCAATCCTCTGCTTCTTAAATATAGGTGATACTTAATACATTTCTGAATTGAATTGAATTGAATTCTATTTAAAAAAATGAATTGAATTCTATAGGTTTAGTCAAATCAATTGGCATAGTTCCTACAGATAACTTCCCAACACTTATGGATTTCTGCCCATAGTGCTTTTCACCTGAACTGTGCTAATTCAATTCAATTTATTAAATAGTATTTATTAAGCATCCTTACTGTACAGGCCACTGTGAAAGATACAGGGTTTATATAAAGTACATTTCCTGACTTCATAGAACTTATTGCTTAATAGTGGAATAAGACACATAGATAACTTCTTTTTTTAAGTTTGGGGGTAGAGAAGATCTAGACTTGTGTCTTGGTCACTGTAGAGTCTGGAAACTCTGTCCACCTATTCACATTGACTATTTGTCTACAGGATACAGTCAGTTAGTCAATAAACATTCATTAAGCACCGATTATGTGCCAGATATAAAATGAGCTGGAGAAGGAAATGGCAAACCACTCCAGTAATTTTGCCAAGAAAATCCCAATGGGGTCTCAAAAAGTCAGACATGAGTAAAAAAAATGAACAACAACATGTGCCAGGCATCGTACTAACTTCTGGGAATATAAAAAGGGTTGAGACTCTGTTTTGGAAATGTCAGGGACTTAGAGAGTCCCTGCCCTCTAGGAGCTCACAATCTAATGGATTCTCCCAATCTATTTTTAGAGAATTGCCTGAGGCACCAAGAGTTATAGCCATTTGCCCATTCTGATTCTAAGGCCTGACCTCTAGACACTACACCACAACACAGGTGATTATTATTTGAAAATACCAGGTACTAGAGAAAGGTATAAAATTTTTAAAAAATTATGTGAAGTGGGAAAGAGGAGCATTCAAAGGAGGAGAGGGAAGGAGGGAGGAAGGAAGGTGATCACTAAAAAAAAAAAAACAAACAAACAAGATTAAGCAAAACTACATGGAGAAAATGCAAAAGAAGGGATCTATTTGTTATGAATTACCATTTTAGTTCAAACTTTTTTGTCCACTATGTGTGTGTGTGTGTGTGTGTGTATATATATATATATATACATATATATATATATAAACAAAGACAATATGGAAGATAAATAACCCAACAATTGCATATTGAAAAGCTGAACATTTCCCCATTGAGAGGCAGTGAGTTGAGTCAGGTGATTTGTTGAAGTCCCTTCCCACTCTATGATACTCTGGAGAGATAGAAATACCTGCTTTGTACATTCATGTTTACTTGTAATGCTAAGACATGATGTTATTCAAGGTAGCAAATATGCATAGCTTACAAATTTAGTTTTTCAGTGTTACATGATTTGATTTTATTCTTTGTCAGGTAGGTGACATCGTAGAGAGTCAAAGACTTGGAGTCAGAAAGATCTGAGTTCAAATAATGCCGTAGACACTAACAGGGAGGCCCTGGACAAATCACTGAACTTCTCTCAGCCTCAGTTTCTCATCTGTAAAAAGGAGAAAAGAAGAGCACCTACCTCAGAGGACTTTGATGAAGATCAGATAAGAAAATATTAGCAAGTTGCTTTGCAATCTTTAAAGGACTACATACAGGTTAACTATGAAATCTCATTAGATCAGTCACATTACAAGTAATAAAAATTAAAAACATCAAATAATGAAACTGTATTGATATACTCAAATATATATTAAGGGAAAGGAATATGCATATATAAAGCATCAACTATGAATGAGGCACTGTGCTAAGTACTTTTATAAACAGCATTTGATCCTCACCACAGTCCTACAAGAGAGTATTGTTATCTGCATTTTATAGTTAAGGAAAATGAGGAAATAGAGATAAAGTGACTTGCCTGGGGTCATACATCTAGTAAGTGACTGAGGCCAAATTTGAACTCAGTTTTTCCTGACTGCAGGCCTAGTGATCTTTGTATCATATCACTAGCTGCTTATATTATTTACAAATATATTATTAACATTAAAATAATATAAAAAGCTATAAATTTCCAAATTTTTAAAAAATTGTCATCATTATGCTAAAGGGGATTAAATACTTCTGGGTTCTAATTCTAGCTTTCCTACTTTTAAGTCATGTGATTTTGAGTAGGCCATTGACATCTAAGGTCCCTTTCAGCCTTAACATTGGAGGATTTTCTGCTTTGTTAATGGATTAGGCACTGGGGGTATTAGAAAGCTATTCATGCAAGGATTCCAAATGGCAGAGCTGAGACCCTACTCCATAAAGGCGAATATTTCGAGGTCTTTGCATTGTCTTTGTTTCCTGTCTTTGACAGAATAAGCTAGAATACTAAAACTGAACTATTAACATATACAGCATTGAACAATACTGAATTTAAAGCTCTTGATCTGCCTCCTAATTGGTGAAAAATACATTAAACTAGAAGGTTATTTTGATGCAGCTTTGAAAAGCTAACACTTTCAGAAAACTAGCAAAAATAGATGCAAATGATTCCTTCTACTTTTAATATGCTTTTTTTCCTTGAGGCAGAATATTCTCTTCCACCTTGAAGATCAGCTGACCTTTTATTTCAGAGATATTTTTTATTTTGTTTTATTTAGTGTGTATGTGTGTTTATATATGTGTGTGCTGGGTAAGCTGTAGTGAGCAATGCATAGAAAGAATAGTAAATGAAATCTGAGTGATGTGAGATCAAGCAATAATTCAAGTCAGGTCCACTAAACCCTTTGAAGGGTTTGAAAGGTAGAGGCAGTTTAGAAGGGAAAAAAAGGGTAAAAGCTTTGCAGTAAAAGGAATATGCTACCACAATTCAGCTCTTGTCAGAGGAGTGATAAAACACGTAAAGCAATATTCAGATATTTAGAATGGGAAAAAGAAATGTTTGCTTGATTACTAGTGAACACAAGAATCAGCTAGCACTTTTTCCTTAGGCTATATCTCTTTTAGCCTAGTAAGCTAAAACTTCTAGCTAATTGTTATTTACACCTCAGAATGCAAAGGGATGTCCAGAGGAATAAGCTAGCTACTTTGGACCACAAAAGATATAGAATAGCCTTTGTGGAAAAATGCCCTTCTAAGCAGTTCCTCTTAACAACAAAATTCAGCCCATTGTTCATATCCCAGAGGAGAGCTATAGCCAAATAAATTTGCCTGTGGTGACCATAGTCTGAAATACTGAACACCTAGATTTTCCTGATACTTTGGATCGCATTAACATCCTAGTCCAGTGATGGGCAAACTACATCCTCTGGGCCAGATATGGCCCCCTGAAAAGTTCTATCCAGCCACGTGATATTATTCCTAATCTGACGAATACAGTGAGTAGGATACGATACATTGAAACTTTGAAAGAGTTGCCTTAGAAACAGAGTGACAGATGAGCATTTCCTTTCCTTTGGTCCCCTCTTTAAAAAGTTTGCCCATTACTGGTCTAGTCAGTGGGATGAAATTGCTCCTCTGGATCTGAGAAATGTTAGAAAGCAATGGGGTAGCAGGCTGGTCCCATCTGAAATTGTCACAATTTCAACTTGGCATGGAAAGCAGAGGACTGAGTGTCACTCCTTCATATTCTGGTATCTCAGGAAGTAAAGATATACACTTGAAGAAATCAGAAATAACAATGCCAGTTGAAAATGTTTGATCACAAACCACACTGAATAACAGAGTGTAAATCATGAGTACATATGAAATAGACTGAAGACACAATTTCTTGCATTTTGTCTCAATACTATTTTATAGTCAAAATCAAAGCAGATCTTTTTGTTAAGTGTACCCTGATCTTTATTCAAGACTAGGTAGAGCTGACCAGTGTAGGGAATTTATATACTTCATCCCGAACCTAGATTAGAACAAATAAGAGATAAATGAATGAGAAAATATTTATTAAGCACTAGTTATTTACAAAACACTGGGCTAAGTGTTGGAGATACAAATAGAAATGCTCTCAAGGAGTTCCTTTTCTAACTGGAGAACTGACACTCCTAGATTTCAGTTCAAAGTCAGCTAAAGGAATCCCCTGGTCCTTACTTCATAATGGTAAAACAGAAGGTAATTATTTTTTTAATATCATGTCTGTTGATAAAATCAGATAAACTTCTGATTTTGGAGTCATTTGACAAGGAATTTTGACTTTGTCATAATGAAAAAGCAAGTCCTTTGGTTTCCAGGACTGCTAGCTGAGGAAAGCCCAGTCCACTTCCTGGCCTCTTGGGCTTACCTGTCCATTGTTGGCAGCTGGTCAGCAGTTGATGTTGGTGGCAGCAAGGAAAGCAACCCCTTTATCCAAAGTGATATTTCCCCTCAATGATGACTGGAACTAGGATCAGTTTTCTGGAGAGTAGTACTACTCTCAATTAGGTTCAGGGTCGTCCATTGTAGTCTGTGGGGAAGTAGGCATTGAGAAGGTGGTGGTGGTTTGACTTACTTGGTACATACCACTTTCTTATTTCTTCCCTAGCATATTTTGTTGCTTCAACTAGGCTGGTTTGCTCATGAAATGTTACAGATCCCTAGATCATTCAAAATCAGCATAATTTTTATTTCAGAAACTATTCCCTAATAATGAAAAATGTCAAAAATAGCACCAATGTTTCATGTCATTTTGAAAAGGAATTGGGCATGCTTAGTATCAAATTCCAAAATGTTCTTTTTTTTGTAGTTTTATCTCAGGAATACAACCAATAGACCAGTTATTTCAAAAACAGAGTCATTTTTCAAAGTTGGTATCAACTGTAAATATCATGAATAGAAGCATTCTCCCACAGTATTTGAAAGAAAGGATATGTTTAAATTTTAATTACAGAACAATATATGCTTTGATAAGAATTATAGGGTGAAAGGTAGAGCTATTAAGGAAGGTCCTTATGAGTGAATATCAAAGGCCACCATAGTCAAAGTATTGAGAAGGTGGTGGTGGGAAAGATAATGAACAACTACTGAAGGAGAAAGAAAGAATCCACTAATTTCTATCTGGCATGTGTATTAGAGTCCATGAATATCATATTGTCCAATTAAATGAAACACAAACAAAAAAGACACAGGGTGAAGACAATCCAGAAAACAGAGAGATTTCAGAAATTCTAGATTTCTTTATTCATAAATTAAAAGCAACAGTGAGGAGGTCAAGGCTTTTCGTGAAATAAAAGCATTGAAAAAGAACAAAATTAACAATGAAAAATCAAACAAAAAATTTATTTTAGAATCTTGAAAGCTAAATAAATAAGATGTGAAAAAGAATTTTCAAAGAAGGAAGAAGTGAAAAAAAATTGTTGTTTTCTATAGTCACAAAAAAATCCAACACAATAAAAATGTGACTTGATCAGATGAGGGGGATAAAAGCTTGCAAATGGTGAATGTAATGAACAAAAAAAAAAAGTTAGCTTAAAGAAAGTGACTGAAATGAGCATTTCTGCAAAACAAGAAGTCGTTGGGACATATAACATACAATATGACTGATTTATACTGGAATGTGTTTGACAAAGTACTGTACTAACATATTCTCTGACATGAGCCTGGTAGTACCTTTCTTAATTACAAGTATCATTTATGACTATCAAAAGATGAGAAAACTAAAAACTCTTCCAAATATAGAACAATTACTTGTTTGTATATTTAAAAAGTATTCACCTTATGTGTTGCTTTTTAAAAAAAACCAAACCCTTCAAGTATTAAATAAATGTGAATGGTTTATTACATATAATACTCAAATATTTACCTCTGTAATAGAGGGGAAGGCTTTTTCAGAAATTGGAGCTGTCCAAAAAGGATATACCATATTCATAGATTTTGTTGATTATCATGAAACCTTTGTAACACTTCTATAAGTCATGGATTATTACTACTACAAATATATAAAATTGAGTCAAATATGGTGAGAACTCTAATGTACTTGTTATCTACATGGGAAACCTTTTCTGTTCAAAACAAGTTGTCAACACAACAATGCCAAAATTTTTTAATCTAAAAATAGCATTTTCAGGACAGTTTAATCACATTATGGTTCTACCTATCCCTAAATCCAGCAGTAACTAAAAATGACTTCTAAATTAAAGGAATCCAACCAGTATGTCTTATTAATTACTTGATGTGCATGGATGTCATCAAGATACATGGTTCCACTGAAAAACAAATGAAAAGTTCTTCATTAAGTAGGATCTTTCTTCAATGATAACAAAAGGTCATTTGGACTTGATAAGTATAAATATCTGAACACTAAATCAAGAAGTTACATTGAACTAATAGATTATGGTTTTGGTTCAAATACTTTGGTATTATCCAGGCAACTATGTTTACAACTGAATATGTGAAGAGACTAGCATTCACCTTTGTAATAATCTTCAGAATATTAAACACTAAAAAAATAGCAGGATAAAGATTTTTCTAGGATTATTTCTATCTAAATTCAACTGGAGAAAAATAAGATCAATAGGATGAATAATAAAAATAATGTTTAGAATGACTGACACATTCATGGTAACAGTCTTAAAATGCAATTATGTAATAGCAAAAGAGATGGCAATTAATTTTGTATTCAAACAAAAACTATTACAAACACAATGTTTAACAAAACACAGTACCCAGCATTCCAAGGCATCTATATAGAAATTATTGTTTTCTTGGCCAAAAGGAGGAAGAGAATTGAAAAATGTTCCCTACTAATGATAAACAACTTAAAAATTTACAAAAATATCTCTAAAAAAGTGGACACCATTCCAAAAGGCAGTAGAAAAGAATTCAAATAGATGCATGAGTTTACTTCTGGACAGAGTCTATAAAGCAGCTAAGATTTAAAAGTAGAACAAAAAAGGACCCCATGGGTGAAATTCACCTGAATTCAACCAACAATATCCTGATTAAGAACTTTTGAATAAATAATTGGGTAATGGGAGTTCACTTAAAGAAACATAAGGGTTTCTGAAAGTGAGACATGATTGGGTAGTTGCTACAATAAATTACAGTAAGGCTCTCCTTAAGGAGCATGAATTTATTAAACAATTATCATTGTGGCAAAATGGTAGAAAGCATACAACTTATCGCTGTAGGTAGCAAAAATTTAACTCCTCCCAAATACCTAGGAAGACACGAATAAGTGACCTGCATTATACATCAGAAGCCTTTGACAAATCTTCATGTTATAAACACAAACCCAAAATACATTTAAAAATTCAACTATTAAATTTTGGTGAAACTGGAGCCTATTTGTGGACAAAATTGCTACCCATAATCTCCCAGACACAATACTGAATCATGAAAATTTAAATAGATATCACCATATTGATTACTCATAAACCCTAATCTATGTGGAAAGAAAAGGTCTTAAAAAAAAGAGATCTGGAGGAAGAAATCAAAATGATACAGGAACAAGAAGAGACACAAATCATCCCCATCATCCCACCTGATGTTGGAGTTGTCACAAAGATGCTTTCAATGAGGCTATAGAAAATGGGATAATATCTCAGTGTTTCTAATCAATTACAAAAAGTAATCATTTCATCTACTTGTACAATAATCTTAAATACAGGAGGATAAAAATAGGATAGAGACTTGTTCCAGTTCTATCTCTCTGTGAACCCCATATAATATAAGAAAAATCAGAACACAAACAGTGGTAATGGTAGAGATGATGATAATATGATGATGAAAATTAATCATCATAAGGCCATTATTATCATACCTACTTTATATATAAGGAAAATGAAACTGTGGGGGTAAGGGGAATGGGAAGGTTAAATAAATTGCCTGTGGTCATACATCTAGCAAGTATTGGAGATGTTATTTGAACATGAGACTTCCTGAGTCCAAGATAAGCATTCTATCCAGTATGTAGCTAGGGGTTGCAACAGATAGAACAATATACCTGGAGATAGGAAGATAAGTTCAAATTTGGCCTCAGATACTGACTCACTGAATAAATTAATCTCTGTTTATCTTAGTTCCCCTAACTGAAAATGGAGAAAACATAGAATCTATCCTACCTCACAGGATTGTTGTAAGCATCAAAAAAAAAATAATATTCATAAAGTACTTATAAATGCAGTGACTGACAATAAAAAAGGCACTTTAGAAATACTCATTTCATTCCTTTCTCCCTCCCTTCCTTTCTTCTTATGCCATGCTTTTCTCTCTTAAACTTTTTAGCATAAAGGAAAAAAAGCCTAATGTTAGAGTCATAGCCTAGTAAGCCAGTATATAGAACAGGTCTATTGTTTTAGTTGAATGTTTAACATAATATTTTTTCTGTGACTTTTTTTTCCTTCTGGAGGTTGGGAAAATTTTGACCCTATGGATTTTCTGGTGTAGAGAACAAGAGATAGGGAAACTCTTTCCAGTAATGAAAATTTACAACTCTTCTTTTGTATCCTACAACTTTGCTAAAGTTATTCATTATTTCAATTAGTTTTTCAATTGATGCTCTGAAATTCTTTGAGAATATCATTATATCACCTGCAAAGGGTGATAGTTTAGTTTCCCTATTGCCTACTTTAATTCCTTCAACTTCTTTTTTTTCACTTATTGATAAAGCTAACATTTCTAGTACAACATTAAATAATAGTGGTGATAATGGGCATCCTTGCTTCACTCCTGATCTTATTGGGAATGCTTCTAATTTATCCCCACTGCAGATGATACTTGTTGATGGTTTAGATAAACACTAATTATTTTAAGGAAAGGCTTCTTTATTCCTATATTTTCTAGTGTTTTCAAAAGGAATGGGTGTTATATTTTGTCAAAGGCTTTTGCTGAATCTATTGAGATCAGAATGTAAAGTTTGGTTTGGTTATTGATACGATCAATTATGATGATAGTTTTCTTAATATTAAACCATCCTTGCATTCCTGGTATAAAACCCACCTGGTTATACTGAGTAATCTTTGTGATATATTGCTGTAGTCTTTTTACTAGTATTTTATTTAATAATTTTGCATCAATGTCCATAAGCAAATTGGTCTAATTTTCTTTTCTCTGTTTTCGTTCTTCCAGGTTTAGGTATTAGCACCATATTTTTGTAATAAAAAGAATTTTATAGGAATCCTTCTTTGCTTATTTGCCAAATAGAGTATTGGGATTAATTGTTCTTTCCATTTGGCCCTGGGGATTTTTTCTTAGGGAGTTAATTGATGGTTTGATATTTTTTTGAGATGGAATTAATTAAATACTATATTTATTCATCTACTAATCTGGAAAACTTATATTTTTGGAAAATCATTCATTTCAACTCAATTATAAGATTTATTGTCACATAATTGGGCAAAATAGCTCTTAATGATTGCTTTAATTTCCTCTTCATTGGAGGTAAATTCACCTGTTACATTTTTGATATTGGCAATTTGATTCTCTTTCCTTTTTTGAATCAAATTAATCATTGCTGTCTTTTATTTGTTCCCCCCCCCATAAAACCAACACCTAGTCTTATTTATTAGTTAAATAGTTCCCTTCTTTTGCATTTTATTAATTTCTCCTTTGTCTTTTAGGATTTCCAATTCAGTCTTTTATTGGGGATTTTTAATTTGTTCTTTTTTTCAGTTTTTTAGTTGCTTGCCCAATTTATTGATCTGCTTTTTCTCTATTTTATTGAGATAAGTGTTCAGTGATATAAAATTTCCCCTAAGTATTACTTTGGTTGTATCCCATAAACGTTGATATGTTGTCTCCTTATTGTTAGTCTCTTTAATGAAATCAGTGATTGTTTCTACAATATGTTCTTTGACCCATTCCTTTTGAAGAATTAGCTTATTAGGTTTCCAATAAAAACTTATTGATTATAATTTTTCTTGCATTATGATCTGAAAAGACTGAATTTATTCTTTCTGTTTTTCTGCATTTGGTTGTGAAGTTTTTATATCATAGTACACTGATGGTGAACCTATAGCATGTGTCAAAGATGGCATACAGAGTGTTCTCTAAGGGTACTCCCATATATCCCAACCCCCGCCCCCAGAGTTCATTACTAAAAAGGTAGAAGGACTTAGGTGGAGCTGCTCCCTTCTCCCTCTCCACAGTGCATGATGGAATTTTTTTCACATCAACTGCCCCTCTGATGAGCAGCCTAATGGGAGTGCATAGGGTATATAAGGTGGGCAGCTCACCAGCAGCAGAGCTGAAGGGAGCAGAGTGCCTTAACCACTTCCCTTCCCTTTCTTCACTTGTGTCGAGGACATTTTTTCACAACTACCACTCTTCCCAGCAGTCCAATGGGAGTTCTTTCTCCCTCCCTTGTCTGAAGTAAAGTGGGTGGCTCATAGGCAGCAGAGCTAGAGGAGACCAGAGATCTCAGACCACTCCCCTACCCCTCTCTGCACTCACTAAGGACATTCCTCACTTGATCTTTTGTTCTTGCAGATGAACTTTGTTATATATATTTTTTTAATTCTATAAAAAAAAGTTTTTTGGTACTTTGATAGGTATGGCATTGAAAAAGTAATTTAGTTTAGGTAAGATTATAATTTTCATTATATTAGCTCATCCTACCCATGAGTAATTAATGGTTTTTTCCAATTGTTTAGATCTAGGTTTAATCATGTGCAAAGTGTTTTGTAGTTGTGTTCATATAATTCCTAAATTTATCTTGCCAGATAGATTCCCAAATATTTTATGTTGTCTAGAGTGATTTTGCTGCTTATTTTTGTTAGAAATATATAGAAATATTGATGATTTGTATGGATTTATTTTGTATCCGGCAACTTTGATAAAATTATTAATTATTTCCACTAGCTTTTTAGTAGATTTTCTAGGATTCTCTAAGTATACCATCATATCATCTGCAAAGAGTGATAGTTTAGTTTCCTCATTATCAAGTTTAATCCCTTCAATTTCTTTTTCTTCTCTAATTGCTATTGCTAGGAGGAATGGCCCTTCTTTTCCTTTTTCAATAGAAATGGTTATTGTATTTTGTCAAAGGCTTTTTCTGCATCTATTGAAATAAACATGTGATTTCTGTTGATTTGGTTATTGATATGGTCAATTATACAGATGTTTTTCCTAATATTGAACCAGCTTTGCATTTCTGGTATAAATCCTACTTGATCATAGTGAATAATCCTTGTGAAAACTTGCTGTAGTCTTTTTGCTAGTATTTTACTTAAGATTTTCGCATCTATTTTCATTAAGGAGATTGGTCTATAGTTTTCTTTCTCTGTTTTTGGTCTTCCTGGCTTGGGAATTATAGCATATTTATGACATAAAAAAATTTGGTAGATTCTTTCTTTGCTTATTTTGTGAGATAGTTTGTGTAGTATTGGGATTAATTGTTCTTTAAATATTGATAGAATTCACTTGTGAATCCATCTGGCCCTGGGGATTTTTTCTTAGGGAGTTCCTTGATGACTTGTACAATTTCTTTTTCTGGTATGGTATTATTTAAGTATTCCTTTCCCTCTTTTGTTAATCTAAGCAATTTATATTTTTGTAAATATTTCCCATTTTGCTTATATTGTCTTATTTATTGCCATAAAATTGGGCAAAAAGAGCTCTTAATAATTACTTTAATTTTCTCTTTATTAGATGTCAGATCACCTTTTTTTCATTTTTTATATGGTTAATTTGATTCCCTTTTTTCTTTTATTTTTATTAGATTAACCAGTACTTTATCTGTTTTTTTTAAAGAACCAGCTCTTAGTCTTATTTATTAGTTCAATAGTTCTTTTACTTTTAATTTTTATTAATATCTCCTTTAATTTTTAGAATTTCTAATTTAATTTTTACCTGGGGATTCTTAATTTGTTCTTTTTCTAATTTTTTAAAGTTGAAAGCTCAATTCATTGATCTCTGTCTCTATTTTGTTAATATAGGCACTGAGGGATATAAATTTTCCCCTTAGTACTGCTTTGCCTGTATTCCATAGATATGTTGTCTCCTTATCATCATTCTCTTCAATGAAATCAGTAATTTTTTCCCATGATTTATTCCTTGACCCAGCAGTTTTAAAGGATTAGGTTATTTAGTTTCCAATTAATTTTAAATTTGCCTCTTCACAAACTATTATTAGTTATAATTTTTATCACATTATGATCTGAATAAGTTGTAATTATTATTTCTGCTTTTCTGCAATTATTTGTAATTTTTCCCTTGTACATGGTCAGTCTTTGTAAATGTACCATGTGCTGCTGAAAAGAAGGTATATTCCTTTATATCCCTATTGAATTTCTCCAGATATCTATTAAAAATAATTTTTCTAACATTTCATTCACTTCCCTTACTTCTTTCTTATTTATTTCTTGGTTTGATTGAACTAGTTTTGATAGGGAAAGCTTGAGTTCCACCACTGGTATGGTTTTACTATCTATTTCCTCTTTAAGCTCCTTTGGTTTCTCCTTTAAAAATCTGGATGCTATACCACTTGGTGCATATATGTTGAGTACTGATATTTCTTCATTGTTTATACTGCCTTTTATCAGGATATAATTACCTTCCATATCTCTTTTAGTCAGATCTATTTTTACTTTAGCTTTTTCGGAGATCATGATTGCTACTCCTGTCATTTTTTTCTCAGTTGATAACCAATAAATTCTACTCTAGCCTCTTACCTTTACCCTCTGTGTGTCTATCTGTCTCATGTGTGTTTCTTATAAACAACACATTGTGGGATTGTGGTTTTAATCCACTCTTCTATCTGTTTCTATTTTATGGGTTAGTTCATCTCATTCACATTCACAGTTATGATTACTGTGTATTGCCCTCTAACTTATTTTTCCCCTTTTGATCCTACTATATTCTCTTTCACTCTCTTCCTCTTCACCAGTGTTTTGCTTTTTACCATCCCTCACTTTCCCCTCCCTCCAATCACTTCCCCCTTCCCTTATTTTATTCCTCTATGACTTCTCTGTAGGGTAAGATAGAATTCTATACCCCAATGAGTATATTTGTTTGCCCATCTCTCAGCCAGTTATGTTGAGAGTAAAGTTTAAGCATCACCCATCCCCACCGTCATCCTCCCTTCCAAGTAATAATTTTTCACACCTCTTTATGTTATATAATTTACCCTATTCCAGATCTCCCTTCCTTTTTCTCTCAGTGCAATCCTCTTTTTCATCCCTTGATATTTTATATATCATATCAGGATAATCAGTTTACTTCCATAGACTCTTTCTAAGAATATTCCTTCTATCTGCTCTACTACTAAGAATAAGGTGTAAGGATTATAGATATCCCCTTTATATGTAGATATACAAATATTTTTACCTTAATGAGTTCCTTAAATTCTCTCTTTCATATTTACCTTTTTAGGTTTTTTTTGGTCTTGTGTTTGGACTTCAAATTTTTTGTTTAGTTCTTACTTATTCCTCAGGAACGCTTGGAAATCTTCTACCTTATTGAATATTTGTTTTTTTCCCTTGAAAGAACATACTCAATTTTGTTCAATAAGTGACTCTGGGTTATAAACCTAGATCTTTCACCTTCCTGAATTTCACATTCCATGCCTTCTGCTCCTTTAATGTGGAAGCTCCTAAATACTGTGTGATCCTGACTGTAGCTCCATGGTATTTGAATTGTTTCTTTCTGGATGCTTACAGTATTTTCTCCTTGCTTTGGGGGTTCTTGAATTTAATGATTTCATTTCTGTAAGTTGTCATTTGAGAATTTCTTTCTGGCGATCTGTTGATTCTTTCAATGTCTGTTTTATTTTCTGGTTCAAGAATATGTTGGAAGTTTTCTTTGATAATTTCTTGTATTATAATGTCCAAATGTTTTTTATCTTAACTTTCAGATAGTCCAATAATTCTTAAATTGTCTCCCCTGGATTTATTTTCCAGGTCAGTTTTTTTTCATTCTTTCGATATTTTAAAATTGTTTCTTGATGTCTCATGAAAGCATTAGTTTCTAGTTTTTCAATTATAATTTTTAAGGCCTGATTTTTCTCCATTAGCATTTAAGTTTCTTTTTTTCATTTATTCATAAATTGCTTTCATTTATCTTCTCTACTTTTCTTCTGCCTCTCTTAATTGGTTTTTGAAGCCCTTTTTTTAGATCTTCCAGAATCTGTGTCCAGTCCATATTTTTCTTTTGGACGTTGAATGTGTTTGCTTTGCTTTCACGGTCCCCTTCTGTGTTTGTTCCTTTCTCTTTGTCTCCATAAAAATTCTTTATAGTTAGGTGTTGTTGTTGGGTTTTTTTTGCCTACTCATTTTCCCTACCTTTTTATAGGTAGGCTCTGTTCTCTGGGAGATTAAAATACCCTCTTAAACTTCAGTCCTTCCTTAATGCTACCCTTAGTTTTATTGCTGGGTTACTGCCAGTTTCATTTCTTCCAAGATGGTATGATAATCTAAAGGCTGGGAGCTCTGAGGATCACCTCCCACTGCTGATTCAATTAACCATTGAGATACTACTGATAGATGAAATTCTCACCTCAGAGATGACCATAAGCTTTTGGTATCACTCTGTGCTTGATCAGGTCAGGGACTGCTCAAATTCTAGCTTCAGGCTTAGGTGTAAGCTTTTGGTATCACCATGGGCTTGATTTTGTCAGTAACAGTAGATTGCTCTCTCCTGGGCCTCTGCCTTTAGCTTTTGGCAAGGGGATCAGCAGGGACCTCCCTCCCCTTTGATTATACCAATTAGCCCAAACTGGGACTCCTGGCTCCACTCTGGGACCACACAGACCAAGCTGCTTTAGCACAGACTGCCCTGGGCTGCAATTCAGGAGTTCACTGCAGGTTTGGAATTTCAAGGGGTATGGCTTGGTTGGACCTCTATTTGCCCAGGCTGTGTCACAGGTTCTGGATGTTGGCTTGGGCTTAGGTTCTGAACCTGGAACAACAGATGTGGGGTAGGGGTGTATGACTTGCCCTGGGCTTGCTCTTCACTGCTTACTATAGCCTCCTGATATCTGTGGTCCCCTCTCACCCCAGTGCCCCAGATGTTCTCTGACTAGGTTTTAGGATTTTCTCTTCTTGAAAGTTGTTTCACTCTGTCTCCTTTTCAGTTCTTTCACTCCCATATTTATTTTGTGGTGTTATTTTAAGATTGATTGGAGAGGATTTTCATGGTGGTTTTGAGCTCCTCTGCTTCTACTCTACCATCTTGGCTCTACCCTCCTCAGTTCAATCTTTAGTCTTAAAGAGTTGTCTAGTACACTGAGATGTTAATCAGCTTATCTAAAACCATACAGCTATTTAAAGACAAAGACTTCAACCAAGACCCTTCTGAGTTCTAAGACAGGTCTTTATCAATTAACCATACTACCTTCAGGGTCTTTGAGTTAGCATAATTTTCATGGGATGGGGTAGGGGGTTTAACCTTTTTCATAGAAAAGGAAAATAACATTTAGGCAACTATTGGATACCATTTTTTATGCTCATATATCTGTAATGAGAATACCTTTTAGTATTTGTATGGTAAAATCTAATTTTATTTTTATAATTCATTTTCTCTAATCTTTGAAGCCTAGAATAGTTTTCTCAAGGTCACCTAAGAAATCTATGAAAAAAGCTTTGCATGAAAATTGCCAATTACAATCTTATGTTCAAGGCAACAGGTCATTCTCTGTTTTTGTTGAGTGACAGAGAAAAAGCTACTGATACATGATGACCTCTAAAGAAAGTTATGATGTTCAATAGAACATTAAAAATGAATTTATTTCTAAAAGGAATATATTGTGCCAACCCAGCCAAAAGTTTCAATTCAGTAGCTGAGAAATTACAAGCTTATTGGCATGGGGAGGGGAGACAGGATGTTTAAGATATCAGAAGTAATTAATCCTCATTTTCTAATGAGCCATACAATTTGAGTTTAAATATCCAAATTATGTCAAGTAATAAAAGCTCATAAGTTTCTAAAATATTGATTTCATCTCTTTCCATTTTTATCCCCCAAACTGTCGTTTATTAAAATCTTGACATTTAAACATTTTAAAATAATTTTTATATAGTTCCTCTCAGAAGAATTATATTTTTTATTTCTTTATATGCATTATATTTACTTGCTAGTAATAATAAACATAATAACAGTAGTTGGCATTCATATAATATTTTAAAACCTACAAAATGTTTTATGTTAATTTGTTATTTTCTTTCAACTAAATATCTCATTTGATCCTTACAATGGTCTGAGGTAGGTACAACAGATATAATCATCATCATTCTGTTAAGGAGGAAATTGAATCTTCAATAACTTAAGTAACTTATTTATAAGTAGTTAATATGTTGGGAAAGATCAGAATTTACATATCTTCTGACTTTAAAGGTAGCACTTTTTTATACTATACTATACTTATAGGACGCAAAATAAATGTTCATATGAAAATTTGTATTGTAGTCAAAATCAACTCCAGTTTGTATAAAGAGACACAATGCCATAGCTAGGGTATTATAATCCCTTCTTGGATGACACTCTTAAAAAGTGTTAGAGCCATGCAGCACAATATAGATATGGTGATGTCACTACGGATTCAGATGAGAGGCTAATTCTTTCAGAACAATAAGAAGATCTGATGTAGATAATAGTAGAAGATGGGTATAGGAAATCATAGTAATGAGAAAATAAAAATATGATGGAATATAAATGAATAATAGAGAAGATAAGCTGAAAATTCACTATTAAAATGAGTAATAGGAAGGGAGGCAGGAGCAACAGCTTCGATATTTTAGAAAATTGATCATTATATTAAATTTAACTCAGTTGTCAGTTAGCCCCTGGTAGCAGATGTGACAGAGTGGGTCTACTCTTAATAAATAATCTCCATGGTTTTTGCCCCTACAAAGGATTTGCCTTGGGAACACCTTAATTTGGTTTATGTTTCCCTAAGGGCCCCTAACTTGCCTGCGAGCATTCAGGATAACAAGACATTGCATATAGGACAAGTTTTGTTTAACCTTATAAAACTGCAGAGCAGGTTTCTACCTCATCTCTTTGCCAAGAAAATTCTTCTCTCTTTCAAGTAATCCTACCCTTTGATGGATTTCACCTTCCCTCTTAATGTACAGCATATATGGTTCACAGTATAATTGAAGGGATAAGTCTGTGTTTCTACTCCATGCAAATGATTCCTTGCTCTACTGACCCTTTCGCCCATTTGGGGCCACATGGATAAACTAGAATATGGAATTTTCTTGAGTTTAAATATCTATTTTTTTTTCCATCACCATCTGGCACAAATCTCTAAATGTGAGTGGTTTTCCAAAGAAATTGTCAGATTGTGCAGACTTCTTTCCAGGTCCTCTTGGAGCCCAACATCTCTTGTATATTTATGTCTATGTCTTTGACTTCTCAGTACTTTCTCTCAGTGGGATGTATGTCTTCTTTGGTTTCAATCTCAATCTACTTCTCTGTCTCCTGGAAGGACATACCTGAGGACCAGTTCTAGTGTTATGAATGCTATCTTCAATGAAATGCTAACATACAGAGTTTCAAAGCTACCTCTTAAATAAAGGCCAGGTAAATGTGGCAAAGAGGCCCCAGGACAAGAAGGATTACCATCTCATCCAGAGAATCCCTGTAGTAAACAGAAGATCAAAGAAGAAATGGTTTACTAGGCTCTTCCATTAAGAAAACAAGACAAAAGAAGTAAAAATGGCATAACTCTAGAAAGATATTGAAGAGTTTTTGTTTGTCTTTTGTATTAGTGATGTGGGACCCTAGGTTTACCTTGTACCCCCAAATTATAGAAGTGTTTCAATTCAAACTGTAAGCAGGAAAATTCCTTGTGACTACTAACCTTAAAACATTAAAAACAAAACAAACAAAAAAAAACTCCTGATAAGACCTTGCCATATCAAAGGGAAAGTCTCATGAGAGAATTATCCTCCTTGAATCATCCCCTAGGTTTCAAGATGGACACTGAGATACACTTCCAGGCTATGCTTTGATACCATCAGGATCTAAGACATCTATTTGTCCCCTAAACTCTGAGGGACAACCCCTATGTCTTCAGGGTGACCCCAGTCAGATGACCACCTCCTCTTGTGCCTGAGTGCATACCCTCTTGAAGTCATGTATCACCAGTTGTAAAGAGTATAAAGATCCCAGAAACAATGTCCTCTGGGAGGCAGCTTTCCATCTATGCTGTCCTCCCAGCCAAATTCAACATGAATTCCAATTTAATAAATTTTTGTTTTTATTTCTAAGCTAAATGATGGAGTCTTACATTCTTGCAAAGTATACCCTTCCCAAAACCAAGGGGATTCACCTCAAAACTCCCCACATTAGGAACATCCACAAGTAAAAATGCATTGCCTCAGTTTCTTCAACTACAAAATGAGAATTAATAATAGTGCCTGCCTCCCAAGGTTGTGAGGATCAAATGAGATAATATTGGTAAAAAACATTAATATAGTTTCTGGCAGATATGAAGCACTATATAAATGCTTATTTGACCCCACCCCTCCTCACATACATAGTGACTTTTTCAACAATGAGAATTTGCAAGCTAAGACTAAATGGCATTGGTCATAGATCTATTATAGTCATGACCCAGTCAGATAAAAGCTTGGACTAGTTCATTTCTGAATTCTTTTCTTGACTTGTGATTTGCAGACATTTAAGAGTGAATGATTTAAATCTAATATCAGATGAACACGGAATTCTTTTTTTTTTAAAACCCTTAACTTCTGTGTATTGTCTCATAGGCGGAAGAGTGGTA
Organism: Gracilinanus agilis; assembly: GCF_016433145.1. Classification (NCBI taxonomy): domain Eukaryota; kingdom Metazoa; phylum Chordata; class Mammalia; order Didelphimorphia; family Didelphidae; genus Gracilinanus; species Gracilinanus agilis. The sequence continues at coordinate 256,659,625 of NC_058132.1, forward strand.
AGGGTAGGCAATGGGGGTCAAGTGACTTGCCCAGGGTCACACAGCTGGGAAGTGTCTGAGGCCAGATTTGAACCAAGGACCTCCCATCTCTAGGCTTGGCTCTTAATCCACTGAGCTACCCAGCTGCCCCCTGAACACAGAATTCTGTTTAAAGTTGTTAACACAACTGTTGCTGTTCAGTCTTGCCTGAATCTTTGTGACCCCATTTGGAGTTTTCCAGAAAAAAGATATTAGAAGTGTTTGCCATTTCCTTCTCTAGCTCATTTTAGAGATGAATAAATTAAGGCAAACAGGGTTCAGTTGCTTGCCCAGGGTCACAGAGCTTGTAAGTATATGAGGCCAGATTTGAGCTTGTGTGGAATGAGGAAATAATGTTATTCTCAAGGTAATAGTTAGCTAGTAATATTAATATCTCCAATTTCAATACCCCTAGTACCCCAGTACAATTTAGTATCTTCTATCCCCTTCAAGACTGGACTGCCCCCACCCTCATCATTAATCCAAAGGCTCTTTTTAATCCCCTTTTGTTCTGAGGAAGACAGAAGCAACCAGTGTCTTGTTTTTTTGGCATTTTTGGCATTTGGGGATGTTGCTTTTAAGTATGTGTTTAAAATAATTAAAACTATAGTTTAGTGATTTAGGAATAAGTATTGTCCTTTCCCTCCTTTCTTTAAACCAGTGGTTCCCAAACTTTTTTGACCTATTGCCCCCTTTCCAGAAAAAATATTACTTAGCTCCCTGGAAATAATTTTTTTTAGAAATTTTAATAGCAATTAATAGGAAAGATAAATGCACCTGTGGCCATCGCCACTCTCCCTGGATTGCTGCAGCATCCACCAGGGGGCAGTGGCGCCCACTTTGGGAATCACTGCTTTAAACCTTACCCCATTTACTCTAATCTAAACCCAGCCTGTTTATTTTCATTCAAAAGGTGCCTGCCTGAAAAGACACAGGTGTGATAGAGGCTCTGGGAAAGCACATTAGTAGCTTGTTAGAGGTAGCAATCAACCCTGGGCACCAAAAGGTATCATAAACTGTTCTGGGTTTGCCTCTGACTCAACCCTTGACCATTTCCTAAAAATGTTAATTTGAATGATACTCCCTTCAAGAAGGCTTGAATGTGTCATGATGATGTCATTTGAACTGAAGATTATATTTTCATATAAATTAAGGTTTTTTTCAATAGATCTTTGGACATTGTCTTAGGTCAATGACTTGAGGCATTGCCTCACATCTGTCTGTCTGTCTGTCTCTTTCTCTCTGTCTCTGTCTGTCTGTCTGTCTGTCTGTCTCTCTTCCTCTCTCTCTCTTGAATAAAAAATTACATTTTAATTAATGGTTTCCCCAGTCTCATTTTGAATAGTGGCTAAAAAGGGTACATTTTGTTATTTCAAGATCCCCTCAGGCTTCCACTTCACATAAACTGAAGAAGATGAGCCTTACTGACTCCAGGCCAGATGCTCTATCTACTATTTGATCTAGTTGCCCTTGTTAATTGTCTATCCTAAAATTTGATTTGGTGGTGCTTTTTCCTGTAGTTTTGTGCAATGCTAACACCCAAGGAAGCCTCATTCTTTCTCCATGACAATCTATTCCCTCATCTACTTCAAAATCTGACTCAGGCTCTTCATATAGTACACAACTTATAGTGATGCCTGATGGTTAAAATTTCTTCTATTTTGCTCTTGGTTTACTATTTTGTGTATCCCACTAACAGAAATTGACTCATTAATGTTCATCAGGCAAGTTTCAGTTGAAATGTCTATAAAACAAAGTGAATAAATTCTCATTACAGTTTGGTCACTCTATAGCAATGCTACTGGTGACAGACCTCTGAAGCTCAGTTCAGGTTAGATGATACTATCCTAGGCAAATATTTAATTTCCCTTTAAAATAGTTCAACCTTATTCACCAGTTCTGAGAAATTAGAAAAGATAGATATTAGCAAAATGAGTAAATTGTGCATTCAACATTAATGAAACTTTGAAAATTTTAACATGTTAGAGTTGAAGGAGCTCTGGATTTGGAATCAGAGGATCCGGGATCAAATCCAGGTTGTCACTTACTACCTATATGATCTTAGACAACTCCATTAATAATTCTGGGTTTTAATTTCCTCACTGGCAAAATAGGGCAATAGGACTACTTGATCTCTAAGGTCCTTTCCAACCCTAAATTCATGATCCTTTTATGTAAAAGGTCATATTTCATTCCTTATAACCACTCAAAATCTATTTCTGAATCCTATGAATTTTTCCTTTGTAATATTCTACTTCCAGTATGGCATAGCTAAAAGAACATTTGATTTAGAGGAAAAAAATCAGATTTCAAGTCCTTGTCTTATTATCTCTATAATTTTGGGCAAGTCATTCTCCCTTGATTAAGGGAATTATGGAGATAAGAGAAAGATATCCAAAGATCAGAAATGTCTCCGATGTGCCAAGCAATATTAGAGGCCAGATCTGAATCCAGGACCTATGAGCCTGGAAATAGTAGTCTTTCCAGTAGGTCATGCTCCCTCTAGATAGCTAAGGTACTTTCTAGTTCTCAGGACTGATACCTTACAAATAAAAGTCTTAGTGATCTCATTTCTTGAATTATTGTGATTAGGCAACTTCTATTACTGGAGCATTTCCTTAGTGTAAATTATCCTTCACATGGTTCCCTTATGAGATAGCATTATTAACTTTTTGTGAAAGGGAATTCTTTGTTTCCTTTGTCTATTTTGAGTTAATCAATCAAGAACTTAAAGCACCCCTACTTAGTAAGAGAGTTCACAAGTCACTTACTAGAAAAAGTTCACACCTCCAAAGGCCACAAGCACTGTCCTTTCCACCCTCCACCCCCGCACTGGACAGTGCTAGGCAAATTAGGAAACTATGATTTGTTTCAGTAAAGTGGAGAAGCAACAGGAAGTGACTTGAATAAAGGATTATAAAAGAAGAGACTTAAAAGAAGATTCATTCATTTCCTTGGCTCTTCAGCATGGACACTCTCTTGGAGGAGGATAATGCAGGATTCATTCCTGGGCTTTTTGGAGAAACTTTTCTCATGAACATGAGGCTTTCTGGGTGAGTGACTGGAGCCAAAGGAAGAGGCTTGCATTGGTGGAGGCCTTGCTGAAGATACTGCCTGGACTCCTGGATTAAGAGACTACCAGGACTTCATGTGGAGATCAAGACTTGAGAGAGCCTGTGTAGGTAGTGAGCTGGACTTCTTCAGACAGAAATTATAGGGTATCTAACTAGGCAATACTTTCTATTTTTGTCCTACATTTCTCTCATTTACTATATCTCTGTTAAGCTAATTTGTTAAAAGCAGCTAACAGACTCATGACTTAAGAATTAATTTTGTAAAGGGAGACCACAATCTTATATTTTTAACTTTTATATTTAGTCAAACAAATTTTAGTTTTTACAATATTTAAAGAGCTTTATGAATGTAAGCTCTTATTATTATTTCTTGAAGATGTTTTTGCTCTTTTCTTATACTATTCAGAAAAACCTTCAATAGTTCCCTTTGAAATTTCCTAACAACTAGAACTATTCTAGTATAGATAAGGCTGATTCATGAGATAATGGGTTCCATATCATTGGATGTGTTTAAGCAGACTCAGAGATTCTTATAGATCATCTAATGTAACCTCCAATCTGAAGGATCAATCAATGCCTTTTTAACTTCCTCAAAAAGTGATCAAGATTCTGCTTCAATATATCCAAGTACAGGAAACACATTATTCCATTAAGTAACCCAATTCATTTTTCATATAATTCTATAATTTCATATAGTTCTTATGAGTAAATTTTCCCTCGTATTGAGCCAAATCATTTCTCCTATTCCATCCATTGGTTATATACTACTGCCCTCCAGAAAAAAAAAAAAAAACCAAAAACATGAAACAACAACTACATTAACAACAAGTATTTATATTCATAATTTATTCAAAATTTACAATTCAGAAATATTCACAAATTAAGGTTTGTGAAGTATTTTTCAATAGATTCAGGTACTATTATTTATCTCAGTTTTTTCAGATGAGTAAATTGAAGCAGGAAGGTGTTAAGTGCCTTACTCAGGATTACACTGCTAATATATCTGAGGCTGGATTTGAATTCAAGTTTTCCTGCCTGCAGGGTCAATATTATCCATTGAGAAACCTAAGTATTTGTCTATGATGATGGCCTTTTGCATAAAAATATCAATGACTAATGACCAAAACTTTGAATTGTAATGGATTTAGGATCAACTTTAAAGATCTATCAATTATTAATACTCTCTATAGCTGTGTCTCCACTATGAGTGTATTTTCTGGGAATATCTAAATATGTCTCATTTCCAGCTCTCATCTAGGTGTCTTTAGTTCCCTAGTTAACAAAATTAAACATGGAACAATTTTATTATATACAACAAAGAATCTAGAAAAAGATAATTTACTTGCTAAGCACTTATTAAGTATTTAGTATATTCTAGGTTCTAGGGATACAAAGGCAAAAACAAATCCTGTCCTCAAGGAGCCTTCAGTCTAATGGAGGAGACTACATATAGATAACAAGGTACATTTAAAATGTATATAGTTGAATGGAAATTAACCTCTGATAGAAGATCTATATAGTCATTTCATAATTAAAGCACCGTTTCTTTTTTAGCCCCCTGAAGTGGAGAAGAAATTTGAAGTTTCCAGAAAATGGCTTAACTGGTGAACCACAACTTCCCCAGAGACCTATACAGATGATCCAGGTTATTAATGCCATTTTGAATTTGCTGTTGTTCATACTTGGAAACTTTGCAGTTACTGTGGCTTCTGCTGCTACAAATTCTAGGACAAATTGTGACATGCCTCAAGGAGATTCAACTCATTTCCAAATTTGTTGTTAGTCAACTCTGTCTTGCTAGTACACAAAATAGAGATGTTGGATTTAAAAGACTTACTGACCTGCCATTCTTAACTAAAGTAAACTAGTTTTCCACTCCTAGCTGAGCTACGGTTACTTTTTTCAATTAATCTCTTTCAGGTTTCAGGTCTCAGATAATATGACCTCAACATGGGAAAAATAATAATAATAGCTAACATTTATTTAATGACTACTATGTGCCAGGCAGTGTGATAGACATTTTACAAATATTATTTAGTTTGATCCTTACATTGACCCTAAGAGGTAGGTGCTATTATTATCCCCATTTTACAGTTGAGAAAACTGAGGCAAAGAGCAATTAAATGACTTGCCCAAGATGATACAACTAGTAAGTATCTTAGGCAGGATACAAATCTTTGTTTTTGAAGTTTAGGAAAAAAATATGCGTATACTTTTCCATTTACATTTTCAACTCCCATCATTCCTCATAACCCAACGACCAATACCAAGTTTGCAAACTACTCTGAGGCTCAGAGAAGTAGTACTAGGAAAATCAGAGACAGAGATCTGAAAGCTACTGTTGGCAGCACTGCTTCTAGGGCAAATATTCTTGCCCCTACTGCATTGCTAATAACTGTTATTTATAGTGCTTTTGATGTTTAAACTTTAATCTAATAACAATTCTTTGAGGTAGAACCAGAGGATCTAGTCACCTTCCAGTCATTTCCATCTCCTCCACCTCAGAATCTGGGTCTTTGCCACTAGAACATCTTGGGGTTCTGATTGGTGAAGTTTTGCCCACATCCAAGCTTCCACTTCATTTCTAAGGTTCCACAAGTTTTCTCCCCCTCTTCCTTCTTGATTCCACCTTTTCCAGCTTCCTCTTTTATGTTAGCTTCTCATTAGAATGTCAATGAGGGCAAAGCCCTTGTGGCTTATTTTTATTTGCATCATAAAAAAAAATCTTCAACCTTTGCCCAATTTTCTCATCTGTAAAATGGGGATATCAGTAACACCTACATCCCAAGGTTGTTGTGGGAATAAAAAGTTACTTATAGAGTACTTTACACACCTTAATGCGCTATATAAATCCTAGCTGTCATTTTTATTTGTTTAGTATATTCTCTGTCTATTACCACGAACTCTATTTTAAAGTTGAGGAAATAAACTAAGGAAGCTTATGTTAATGTCTCATGATCATGTGTCTGTTAAGTCTTAGACCCAACATTCAAATCTAAAATCCTTTGAATTGTTCCTCTGATTCCCATCTTCTATGTTACCTTTCATATCATTTAACTTCCACAGTCCTTAAGCCCCTCAATTGTAAAATGAGGGAAATAGACTGGAAGGTTTCTGAGGTCTCTTCTAGCTTTAGATCTCTGATCCCAAGATACTAAGATACATTTTTTCTCCTTTCTTCAGAATCCTTATTACCTGCCTCTGGATATTACCCAGGTTGTCAGCACACCAGCTGAGAGTATGATGTCAAAACTCAACTTGACACTTCTGATGATCTCTGACCAATATAGTACCCTTGCCAATGTGAAATTTATTTTTCTGACAAAGAAAAAAACACAAAATCATATGAGGAGTTCTGTTTTGTACCCGCCTTTCATTATCATTATATCACTTGTCTCTGCTAAAGGGCTTATCCTTTCTTAATGGAAATGATGTGGGACTCTAGGTTTACCTTGTACCCCCAAATTATAGAAGTGCTTCAGGTCAAACTATAAGTAGGAAAATTCCTTTGCTTCCTTACATTCTTGTTAAGGCCAAAGAAAGGGTTAGCCTGGACTTCAAAGGCTAATGATAAGAAACACCTTTGAGTGAATTATCCCCCTTCAATTCTCCCCTAGGTTTCCAGATGGACATAGATATACATGTTCTGTTTATGCTCCAGTTATCATCAGGTTGAAATCTAAGACGTCTACCTAAGCTATACTCCATATCTCCAAGACATAAGACACCACTCTGACCCTGGCCAAGTGACCAACTTCCCCCCTGCCTCCTTTTGCCTAAATTCATACCCTACTCAAGTCACACATCACCTGCTGTAAAATGTGTAAAAACCCCAGAATTGATCCCTATGAGGGGGCAGTTTTTCCATCTATGCTGTCCTCCTAGCCACTTCAATATGACTTAATAAATTTATCTTTTTTATTTCTAAGCTAAGTAATAGAGGCTTGCATTCTTGCAAAGATCACCCATCCCAAACCCCAGGGACTCACCTCAAGCCCCAGCACAACAGAAATGTAATTTTTAGTGTTTTCTTCCCTCCCCTCC
>NC_058132.1:256671545-256694551 GCF_016433145.1 Gracilinanus agilis
ATTTTTGGCAATGCCCACTTAAAGAATTTGCTTGTCAATATATATTTGCCTAAGGGCTTTCTTTTCTTTTCTCCTTTTTCTTTCTCCTCAGTGGGAAATAAAGAGTATATATGTTGATAAGTGGGATAATTTTGAATTAAAAAATCCAACCCCTACAATGATTTAGTCTGACAGGATATTAGTTATATATCATATATATATATATATATATATATATATATATAATTAGAGATTAGTTTCATCCTCTCTTTCTGGAACCTGACTGGTCATTATAACTACTTAGAATTTACATATCCTTTTCAGGTATATTTTGTTTAAAAAAATATAATATATAAACATATATAATATATACATATATAAATATATAATTTCTTTAAAAGATTTTTTTCTCCTGGTTCTGCTTTCTTCATTCTGTGTAATTTCCTGTTTCTCTGTATGTCTCATATTGGATAAGACATAGAGTATAGAAAACTAGATTTGATATTAGGAAGACCTTAGTTTGAATCCTGTCTTAGACTTTTATTGGAATATGATCCCAGGCAAGTTAGTTCACCTCTATATTCACCTTCAATTCCTCATTCATAAAATAGTGATAATACCAGCACATAACTCACAAACTATTTTAATGACAATCAAATTATATACATTTATGCATATCCTCTGGAAATCTTTAAGTGTTATCTTCTCATCTATTATTCTTTTCTTATGTCACAATAATATTTCATAATAAACATATGCTATAATTTGTTCAGCTATTCAAAGAACTACTTTCCTTCCAGTTTTTTTGCTAACATAAAAAATATCCACTTGTCTTTCAAGCTATTATCTAATCTGGTCCCACTGTATTTATTGAGTCTCATTTCTCACTACTTCACAAACTATATACTCTCTTCTAGAAAGGGTTAGTTTTTTTTTTTTTTTACTTTTTCATAAGGATGCCCTACTCTCTATTCATTCCTGTATTTGCATTGCCTCCAGCACATAGCACAATGATTATACATAGTAAATGCTTAGTAAATACTTTTTCATCCATGCTTCCATTTACTTCCTTCCTTAGTTAATTAAATGGAAGTCTCCCTCTTCTTAGCAAGCCTCATCCTTTCTTCAATGTACAGACTAAGTCCCACTACTTTGACTATGTCATTCTTGAAGGAGCTCTTTTTATTGAACTCTTAGATTTCTACCTGTATTACAAAGTCTATAATAATATTGTATTGTAACAGCTCCTACTTTCTGATGTGTGTTCTCATTGTCTTCTCAAAAACCCTGAAGGAAGTATTAAGAGCAAAGACCATGTCTTATATTTCCCTTTTTCTTAACAGCTTCTCCACAGTGCTAGGTACATAGTAGATATTCAATAAATATTTGCTGATATAGTTAAAGTTTTTTTAGTCATATTCTGGTTTTATCTTTAAGAAAGCAAAACAAAATCCTTACCTTAGGTCTTGGAATCAATACTATTTATGGTTCTAAGGCAGAGGAGTGGTAAGGACCAGGAGATTGGGATTAAGTGACATGCCCAGGGTGACACAGCTAAGAAGTACTGAAGTGGGGTACCTCAGAAAATGAGTCCAGATACCCAGAAGTTCAAATTAGTGGAACCAATATTTATTTATTAATCAATTGATTAATAAACATACCTACTGGCCAGGACAACTTTCCTAGTGAAAGCTGCCCTGAACTAAAATTATAATGCAGTTTTATAGGGTTCAAGATACAAAGAAAATATTCATAAGAGATACATAACCTTGGGGAAGCAGTAGCAACCTTTATCGTCTGTCTGGAAGCTTTTTTTTGGTCAGTAGCATGGGCTTTGGGACTTTCCACTGTATCTCTTATCCTGGACTATGAGGCAGTAAAGGGAGTCATTTTCTCATGTGAATGTTATTTTGGCCTTCAAAGAAAGCTCATTTCTAATTTCCCCAGGGAAAAACAGGTTTTCTGGACAATGACTTAGCTTCCTATGTTTTGGCCTGGCTCTCCATTCACTAAGCTATCATCTACCCCTTGGGTTTTATCTTTAAGAAGGCATCATCTCTGTCCACAGGTAGGAACTTGCTTCCTTCTGTGTATGTGTGTGGACTCTTGTGGGGTGGGGCAGAGAGCTAGAGAAAAAGGAAGTCTAATAAGTCCGACATCATTGGAATTTCAAATATTTATCCTGAAATATTTTGTTCCAATGCTCTAGTATTATTCTGTCCCCCAAATGTCAGAACTGTAGCAGTCAGATTTCATAAAAATAATAATAAAAATGGAACATGAAGCTGCCTCTCAGTCTATAAGAATTATAGCTCTAAGTTCATTTTTTGAGCCATGCCTTTTTATAACAACATTTTGAGGTGACTTGATGTGTAGATTCCATAATGAGTCTCAGCAAAACAATAAATAGAAGGATCTGGGTATAAACATAGACCTAGAAAAATAAAAGGGCTTTCTGAGCCAGTGAGGCAATTGTCTTAGTCAAAACAATGCCAGTGCAGATAGGCATCACTGAAATCGTATTCCACAGATGCATTTATTGCTATAGGGCTTCAACAGGCAACACTATGCATAACAAGCCATGATAAGATAAAATACAAACACACTGGTCTAAAGAACGATGTAAATTATATCATAGAAATCCTGCAGCTTGAACCAGCTGCCTAATGAAACATGCTTCTGGAGAGTTCTAACAATTGAGGACAAAGCAGCCCCGTTAGGGGGAAGAAAAAATGTAGAGAGGTTTCATAGAAACAAGAGTGTGTGCAGAGAGCCATCCTTTAAGCTAAATGAAAGGGCTAGAAATGAGAACAGCTCCCCAAATTATATGCATTCCAAGAGCCTGCCAGAGGGTCAGACATTTACTCCAACCTGCTTCATTGTTGTAGCGTCAATTATCACAGACTCTACAAGAAAAGTTAAAAGGTGGAGGGGGAAAGCCGTTCAATTGAACTAAATGAAAAAAAGCAACAGGAGATCAGCCTCCCTAGGAATTCAAAGCATTTAAGGCATACCTACCAATCAGGCATAATTATGGCAGATTTACAAACTCGGTGGAGAAGTACTCCCACCATGGGAAATAGAAATGCTACATTTAACAAAAGCTATGCTTCCAAAACTATGAATCAAATCACCTAGATTATTCATTTCTCCCCTCATCAAGACCTTTTCAGCATTCCCCAGAAGGCTCCAGCTGAAAAACTGAATCTTGAAATATACACGATAGGTAATGGATTTTGTGTCAGACTCTGGAAATGGACAGTACAGGAGTCCCTGAAGACCAGCTTGGCTCAAGTCCTATCTATCTATCTATCTATCTATCTATCTATCTATCTATCTATCTATCTATCTATCTATCTATCTATCTATAGATATAGATATAGATATAGATATAGATACAGATATGCTAAAGTTTGTGTGTGAACATCTCCCATCATGTTTGGTAATTACATACCTTGCATCCACCCAGAGTCCAAACTCAAAAAAGCATAAATAATCCCAAATGTTAAAGGTTTCTGAAACTGACCAATAGCATTTCCTGCCTTCTGCTCATTATTCACCTTTCTTAAAATAATATAAATGTTTCTCAGAAGAATTTTGGGGTTTGTGGAGGTGTTGCTGCTTATTTAAACAATTTTAATGAAGGTTTAACCTTTTACGTTAAACATCTGTTCCCCTCATTTGCTTTCTGGCAGAAGTTCATACATTTTCTGCAAAGGACACAGCTTAATGAACATATACCAGATTATTTAAATGAATGATTTTAATGAGTTCTTTGAATAGTTTCTTTAAAAAGCAAGCATGAAATTACTTTCCCAGTTGGGATGCCTTAACATATTTTAAGGGAAAAAATCGGACCTAAACCCCTCCAATTCCAACCTTTCTTAAAGAAACAATTGAAAAGACTGTTCTATTACAATATGACTTACAGTGAAAGACATTACAGAACCCAGCAGGATTGCTGAATTATTTTTAATGGAATATAAAACTTCATATTAGCAAGGCCTTATTTTTTAGATAGGAAAGAAAACACAGTTTTAATTTTCCATCTATTTTTTGTGAATAAAACAAAAATGTTAAACTATGTCTTATACTATTTCTTGGACAATTTATGGGAATAATAATAATATAGCAATACCTTCATCTACACAGAGAATATTGGATCACTATCAGAAAGCAGATTGAAGAGCTAAGATGGTGTGTCAGAAAGAGCACTATATTTGGGAGGCCCATATCTCTAGTTATTTGAAGCTGATAGGTTGAGCCTACCTTCAAATAACCTGAATTGGCTTCATGACCTTGGGCAAGACACTCTATCATTCTTGACCTCATTTTCTTCATCAATAAAATGAATGGATTGAACCAGTTCATCTCTAAGCTCCTTTCATTTATCTCCAGAGCCTATGAGATGAATATTTGATGGTCAACATTGAAATCCCAGCTCTATTACCGACTATTCATATAAGCTTAGGCAAGTTGCTTTTCATCCCTGGGTCTCAGTTTTCCCATCTATAAAATGACAGTATATTCAGTTATATCTACAGTCTTTGCCAGAACCAAAATCATGATATCTCACATTTATATGAAACTGAATTTTACAAAGCATTTTCCTCAATTTTTCAGATCATCAGGAAAGTGAACCTTGAAAAAGTTAAAAGAATAAAACCATAGACTCAGAGACAGAAATGACCTTCTGAACCATTTGGCTTTACCCTTCATTTTACCTCTGAAAGAACTGAAGCCAAGGGAATTTGGGTGATTTGTCCAAAGTCATACTAGTCGTTGTCAGAAGTAGATTCTGAACCAAGATTTTCTGATTCCAAAGCTCTTCTCTTTCTAAATCTGACAAAGGTTATGTATGTTGCCTTAAATTCAGAAATTAAACCCTGATTTACTGACTTCATGTTCAACACGTCTGATAACGAAACAGGCTGCAAAACATTCATGACTAACTTCTTCCACCATTCTACTCCCAACTTTTGCAAAGTAAAGACCTCAGATTCCTCTTTCTTAGAAAAAAAGCTTATGATTCAAGCCTCAACAAAGACTACCAGCCTTCCCAAAACTCCATTAGCACAATATAACTCCTATATCCTTTGAAACAAACAAAACCTACTATTGACAAGGCCTATGATAATCCATACTGTTCAGAAAATCCAAGCAAGACAGACTTCTCCTTGAATTCATGAAAGAAATATTTGACCCTAGGGATAAAAAGGAAAAAAAAACACATAAAACTTACAGTAAGAGAAAGAGGTCTACCATAGTTACAAGGCAATTTACCTTAGGCTTCTGAAATCTTGCCTGACTTTCTTCTCACTAGAAAGAATTTCAGAGTCAATGCCATCACACTGTAAATCTCGGTTAATTTAAGTGACTAGGTATGTAGAGACAATCATAAGCAATGGATGGTGCCTCCTTGGTGTCTCTTATAAGGCTCATTGTCAAGTGAATGGACAGGCACCACTTCATACTATATATGAAGATGCTGGTATGTAGGTTCATTTTACCAGCTTCAAATACCTAGAGACATGGGTACAAACTACCACTCTTGCTGTGGCCAGTGAATGTAGACTCGATAATTACTAACAGTCCTTTAAGGATCATAGAATCAAAACTTGAAGGAACCTTTGAAGCTATCAGTTCTGATTCTTTATTTTACATTGAGAAAAGAGACACCAAGGTTTCTGAACCACTCTTTGATATCCATACTTACATGCCAAGTATCAAGAAATTTATAAAGTGTTAGGGTTTCAAAATTTTTCAAAATGAAGTTTTGTCAGCTCTTTGGTGGAAAGCAAAACCTTCTGGCACTTTACAAGAAAACATGCCCCTGTGAATGTAGCATCATTAGGCACAGGTGGCTTTGCATCCATTCCAAGTATAGTATAAGGAGATTTAAGAACTTTGATCAATTTACTGAACAGCCATGATTCCGGAGAACTTATAATAAAATATGCTGCCCATTTCCTAATAGTGAAGTGATGGACTAAAGCTGTAGGATAAGATATACCTGCTTTGGGATGTGATTGACTCAGGAATGTGGTTTGCTTGACTAAGTATATTTACTACAAAGGTTTTATTTTTCTCTTTTTTTAAATTTATCAGAAGGTGGTGGGATTGACTAGCACATTGATAGTAAGTATCAGAGCCATAACTTGAACTTGAGTCTTCTGACTCCAACTCTGATATAATCAATCTTCTCAAATATAAGCCATTGACTGTAACCTGTGAGTAAATAGCAGGTTGGTTGTCTGTATATAGCAGACTTCTATAGATGGCCACTTTGAAAATAGTGTTTGATAAAGACAAAACAGATTGATCAGTCTACTGTTTTAAAAGATTATTATATATATTGTTTATGATGGGACTTTGTATAGAACATAATATTTTTTGGCCTTAAAGGTTTACCAAGGATTCTCAGATGTTCCATAATCATTGAAGCTGCTGGAACTAATTTATTTTATTTTATTTTTATTTTTCCAGATTACATGTCAATACAATTTTTAATAATTGTTTTTTGACATTTTGCTATCCATGTTCTCTCTTTTCTCCTACATAGTTGTAGAGCCTATGTCAAATACAATTAGCAATATGACTTCATCTGAGTGCATATATCCGTATTTTTATTTATATATTTATGCATGTATGTGCCTATATACACATATGTATCTATAAAATAAACATAGGTATATATATATATATACATGTATATATCCATATATATTTAGGCATATATAATATCCATATCTACACAGTCTATTTATATGTCTTGACTATTTCCCTTGGCCCAAAGGAAGGAGGAAGTTTCTTCCACCATCCACATCTTTGGGTAAGATCTCTTTCTATGCATTATTGATAGAGCGAAGTATTACAACCGTAACAGAGGAATACAGAGATTATCAATTTTGGTCAATATGATGGTTGGTAGAATTTGTCACAGAGCCCCCTGCTGACATGTGACAGGAAAAATAACATCAGGAAAATGGAGAATGCAAATAATATTGACATAAGGCTGTAACCCCTGCACAGAGAAGGAGCCTATCTTTGAAGAAGATAGCTTAGAAGAAGATATACCAAGAAGATATACTTAGTATAATTTTAGGGACTTTGGAAAAACTGTCCCTAACATAAAATGTCTCCTCATACCAATAATAGTGATTAATACTCCAGCCTTAGGTCCTGAGGTTCTCATTCTTCATGTTTATCCTCAGTGTCTACAATAGTGGCTTATATATAAAGAGTAAATAAATGTTTTATTTATTTATTATTTATTATTTATATTATTTTTATTATATTATATTATATTTATTATATTATTATTTATTTATTAATAAATGTTTTTCACAAGTTAATTGATTTTTATTATTTTTTTATTTCTAAGAGCTTTTTTTAATATATATGTCCTGGAATAGATGATACTATTAAAAATATTATCAGCTAACTTCTTAGTTAGGATTAGTTTAACCTCAGTTGCCTACTCTGTAAAATGAGGAGAGTGGACTTAATGATCATTGATTTAAAGTATAAATCAATGATCATTAAGTCTAGTCCCATTACTCTAAATTTTAGAGCATCTGTCCTAAGCCACAAATTTTACAGATTAGGAAACTAGAGCTGAGGGGACGAGATGCATTCTAGGTCATATAGCTAGTAAACAGCTGAACTGGGATTCAAGCTTAGCTTGACACTAAATCCAAGACTTTTTCTACCATATCTTTCTGCTGCCAAGGTTTCCTTTTTTTTTTTTTAACAGTATTTGCTTATTAGAAAATCTTATTACATATCTATCTGAGCATGTTATAATATGCTTTCAAATTAAAATATGACTATGTTCTTTATCAAGAGAAAAGGTAAAATAAATTATTTTGCAGTATACAACTCACTGGAACTTCTTTCTATTCATCTATTAATACATTCCTTGGTAAAATAGAATATTTTGTTATAAACATATAGTAAATTATAATAAATATGCTTTAATAATCTGATGAACATGGGCAAATGTATTATATAATAACTCATGTACATCCTATATCATATTACCTGCTGTCAAGTGGTAGAAGGGAGGGAAAGAACATGAATCACCAAATGTCAGAAAATGATTATAGAAAACTACCAGCATCTAATCTGGAAGAAAAAAAAAAAAACACTTGAAAAAAGAGTTCCCCTTTAAAATCTAAATGTTCTGGAAAGGATGAAACCTTTAAAAAAATTATCCCTTAGTAGAGATTAGTTTAACTTCAGTTTTCTTCTACATAAAGCAAGTAGTTTGGACTTAACCATCATTGATGTAGAGTATCTGATGAACATTTCCTAGTTAGATATTCACAAACTTCCATTTATATTAACCAGAGAAATGTCCTAACTATTCACAGTTATAACAAAAGATAAAATAAAGCTCTTTCTCTTCAAAACGAAGATGTAATTAGGAGTTTAGAGACTTGACCTCCTTATTCACAAGAAGTCTCATTTGCCATTCATCTTAAAGCCCCTTTTTACTGTTTGACAAGGAAAGTACTTCCAGAAATGCAAGACTTCTCTCTACTGGAATGGAAAAATAATGTGGCCAGCATGATTTAGTACCAGAGAATGTTGACATTTTAATTTATATCGCACTGTTCATAAAACAGTTTTGAAATAGAAATACCAGCCAAAAAGAATTTTCCTCCTAAGGACTATATTCAGAATACATCTCTAATTGACTAAAATTTAACATCTTGTCCTTTACTCCCTATCATAATTGCTACAACTGGGTGAGGTATGTGCATAATTAAAGCTTATTTGATACAACTAGAAGAATGTTATCACTGGAAAGGACCTTAAAACTTATCTGGCTTTCAGTCCTTTTATTTGCCAGATCAGGAAACCAAGGCTTAGAGAAATCAACCAATCAATGAGCAATAAGTGATTACTTTGTGCTAGGCATTTTTCTCTGCATAGCAGACATAATCAGAAAGAAAAATTAATATCATTTCTCAAAGAGCTTGTATTTTAATGCAGGAGATGTCATATACAAGTCAACACATATAAAGATAAATACAGAGCAGATAGAATGCAACCTTAGAGGGAAAGACAGTTAACAACTGTAGTTACAAAAAGGCCCCCTGGAGGAGATGGTCTTTATGACTTGCACAAGTACATACATGGGGCATAAATTTTCTAGTTTTCTTATTCCCATTCCTTGGCTTTTTCCAGCATATCACATTCCTCTTGACATACACCAATAAACATTATAAAGACAGGGATAGAGAGATTAGACCTAGATTTCATTGGTATTGGCAATTCACAGAGAAATACTCCCTTCACCAACGCAGGTTAGTCCCTTGTCTGTCATTAATAATCTTAGAGAACTGTCTCTGGCACTGAGAGGGCTTTGACCAGTCCCACAGCCAAGATATATCACAGGTAGGACCTAAACTCAGGTTTTCCTGATTCCAAAGCCAATTTTCTATCCACCATGACACAGTGCTTCTTGAACAAGCATTGTGATTTCTATTATCTGTCTTGTAGCAAATTAACACATACTATGTGAAATTGCTCAAATCACATATACTCTTTCTTGGGTTCCAGGCCCGTATTAAAATAAACATTAAGGAAGAAGTGTAGTTGTTTAAAAAAAAAAAGGAAAAGGAAAATTTAGCACATACTATATTTAACTAGGTATTAATATGCATTTTGACCTGTAATGGTATCATGGGAAAATTTGTTCAGACATACAAAAGACTATTTGAAAGCAAATTATTATTCCATGTTATTCTTTTTTGCTAGAAATTCAGTAATAGATCAGGCCTAATGGCAGAAAATATTTCATTCATAACACATGAATAAAGTATGTTACAGAGATATCTGAAGGCATTAAATATACTGCCTCATGCTGGCTATTTTGAGTCTCCATCCTACTGAAAGGGGTTGAGCCTAATAGGTACCATAGTGACCTTTTTCTTGAGTATGATAAATTAAAATCAAACAAATATTTGTAAAGCACCTAATGAACATTAGAGAATGGGCTTTTAAATTTAGTGACCAAGCTCCTTACCCTCAAGGAGCTTCTAATCTAACAAGGAAAATGAATAACCAGAGGAGACTACAGTCCCATTCTCCTAGGATCTTGTTACACAACTTTGGTATGTCTTAAACTGCATGTAATTCTAGTTAAAACTGCATGCTGAAATTCTCTAGCTAGCTTCTTCCTTTAAAAAATCCTGTTTACCAACATATATACGAAAAAGAAGAACTGAAAAGAGGGAGAGGAGCTATATTACCAACTATCTGCTAGACATCTCTCTGTATATCCCATAGACCTCTCAAAATTCAATGTCTAAAACAGAATTCATGTTTTTCGTAAAATGTATCCCTTCTCCAAACTTTACCTTTTATGCTAATGGTACCATGCAACTTTCAACCTCCTCTGTTTGTAAACTTAAAATCATCTTTTACTCTGCATTCAAAACCAATTATTTTCCAAGTCTTGATGAGTATACTTCTGCAATTTCTCTTACACCCATTCCTTTTTTTTTCCTGTTCACACAATTTTGTCCTTATTTAAACCATAAGTTCTTTTTGCTGAACTATCTCAGTAGCTTATTAACTGTTCCTTCGTCTAAGCTCTTCTTTTTTCAATTCACACAACTTCCACATGACTTCTGGAATATTTCTAAAATATAGATCACACCAAGTCACTCTATTACTAAAAAAAAATCTTCAATACCTCCTTATTTTCGCTGATAAAATATAGCTCCACTTAGCATTTAAGACCCTGAGTTCTTAATACCCATTTTCCTTTTCAGTTTTATTTCCCAATTATCTGCTTCATAGTCTCTATTGACTTACTACATATTCCCAGTATAAGACATTCCATTTTCCACCTTCAAGGCATCACACAATTGATTTTCCATGTCTAGGCCATTTCCTTCATGAGACCTTTCCTGATCTCTCCTCCATTCCCTGCCCTATTTATTAGTATCTTTACAAGTTAGTTTATATTATTTTCTTTACACTTTGCATTTTCTTCTTTGTACTCTGCTAGAACCTCCTCAAGATAATAAGTTATGAAAGGAAATTTCTTTATCTTAACTCAATCAAGTACTTAGAGAGCTCCACCCTTTTAACTCACTCAGAAACTTGTGAATCCTTCTGATTAGAGTTTATACCCTCAAAGAATGAGAGACACTGCCCCTCTGGCCAGTGCTAGGCAATTTGGAAGCTGTGATTGGTTCCTATGAAGTGGGAGAGAGACAGGAAGTAACCTGGAAAAAAGACTATAAAAGATCATGTCTTCCTGGATTCGGCTTTCTTCTGGCTTGGAGACATTCCTGCCTTGGCTTTTGAAGGGACGCTTTCCTTGGAGATTCCTGAGTTGGCTTTTGGAGAAACTCTTTCCTTGAATTCTGCATGAGTGAGTGGAGCTACTTTCTTTTCCTTGGAGTCATTCTGCATTGGTGGAACTCTGGCTGAAGACACCACTGGGAATTCTGGTTGAGGATTACCAGGAAATCCCTGGGAGATTGGGACTTGGGGAAGCCCCTGCTGGGGCTTTAGCCAAACTTCACCAGAGAAGGGCCGATAGGCTTGTTAAGGCTCTGTCTCTTTTCTACATAGCCCACTTTCACTTTTTCTACCTTGTAAATAAAAGCTGGTAACAGTCATTTTGACTTAGGGGCTAATATTTTATAATATCAACAACTTTTATAACTCTCATATTGAGTCAAAATCTAAATTTAAATCTTACAAAGTTCAATAAGGGCAGGAAATATTTGTTTGTTTGTATTTTTCTCATTGTACCCCAAGCCCTTAACCTAGTGCATGGCAAATAATAGTTAGATGATTATTTTTTGTTGAATTAATTGCAGTAAACTCCTTCCTTTAATTTTGTTATTTTTCAGACATTTCAGTTGTGTCCAACTTTTTGTGACCCTGTTTGGGGTTTTCTTGGCAAAGATACAGGAATCATTTGTCTAACTTCTTTTACAGATGAGGAAACTGAGGAAAATAGGCTTAAATTACTTGCCTAAGGTCATAGGATAAGTATCTGCAGCCAGATTTGAACTCATGAAGATGAGTCTTCCTGATTCTAGGCATGAGATTATATCCATTGTGCCAGTAGTTTAACTGTCCAATATTTTATCCTCTCAGGCTCAATTATGATAAACTAAATCTCATTAGGGATCATAACTTTAGAGCTAGAAGGGACCTTAGAGGTCATTTAGGCTAGTCTAACTTCTCCTTTTTGTATTTAAGGAAAATGGAAGACTAACTGACTTGTTTAAATTCACAAAAATAGTAAACATTAGTCACCTATGTAGACCTATATACATATAGGAACCTAGTTAAGAACCCCTTACCTTTGGGATATCTCACCTTGCTGAAATATTTCACTCCAGAAAAGGTGAGTGAGTAAGTATTTAGATGTGAATATTGCTGTTTTATATAGAATATTTCTTTCTATTATTTTTTTTCAATAGAAGTCCAAATTGGTTCTTTTTACTCAGATCAACTTCATGAACCTAGAATTTACTACTGTATATCTTAATTTTAAACAAATTTATTAATTGACCCCTCAAGAAATGCTGAACTGGCCAGTTGATTCCCTCTTAAATTCTAATGGGTGCCCAAGAGTCAACTCTTAGGTAGTTCCTTATTTGCCTCTTGTGAACTCATCACTCAGTCCATCTCTTGGGTTTCCAGAGACTTCTCTGATTGGTAAATAGCCACTGAGGAGGAAGATTTAGAGATCTCAACTCATCTCTAATTACTTCAATACAGGAAGAGGCTAGTCTTATTCAATAGATGGAGGATGTCAACATGTCCTTTCTTCCTCACCATATGGTTGGATCAGTCCAACATGGCTGCCAAGCTTGATGACTTCCTTAATCTTTATGGATCAGGAGGTTCACTAAGGCTGGTCCATCTTGGCCTTAATCCTTTTATCTTTTTAAGATCTTAAAAAAAAGAAAGGAGGTCTTAACCCAGTTTTATAGCCTTGGGGAGAACCTATTCCATCCTGACCTTATAATCAGACCATTTCTACATGACACAGTAGAAGGAAATGGTAAATGACTGCAGTATTTTTGCCAAGAAAATCCCAAGTGAAGTATGAAGGAAGTGTCAGTCAGACATGACTTAAAAGAACTGAAAAACAAAAATTATTAAGCAAAACTTTTTGAAATATTCTTTTTTTACTGTTTTTTTAACTGCTTTGACTGATTCTTGGGATGTATTTAGATGTAGTGTTTTGGGGCAAATCTGGTTTGTTACTGTAAGGAATTAAATTAAGGGTTTGACTCAATATATGAGAATTTTAAAAATAATACTGTGATCACCAATTTAAAAATATTACAGCTCAAGCCAAAATGACTTTTAGTCACACAGTCCACAAAAAAGGTGGAAGGAGTGAAAGTAGAGAAATATAAAAGAGGGTAGAGAAGATGCCTAGCCTATCACTCTAAATGTTGTTTTGGTCCCCTGGTCAGCCCATGAGGGCTTGTTAATCCTCACACAGAGGACCTGGTGATGAATTAAACAGACCTTCCACCCATGCGGCCTCCTCCAAAAGGGGTAGACCTCTCCAGAACTAATCTCTCCAGAAGCCAGGAAAGGAGTGTCAGTTTCTCATTCATCCAAGTGAACTTCCAAAGGGAGGAGATCCAGGACCAGTCTTACCAGAAGCAGTCCAAGAGCCAGAGTTCCAGGTCGAAGTCCCAAGTTGTAACTCCAAACCGTAGTCCCATTCCAAGATCCTCCAAACCCAAAATTCAGGCTGAAGCCCCTCTTGGACAGGAAATTCAGGACTTTTATAGTCCTTTTTCCAAGTCCCTTCCTGTCCCTTCCTCCACTTTAGGGGAGCTAATTGTAGTCCTTAAATTTGCTTAGCACTGCCCATGGGGTAGTCCTTTGTTTCTGGAGTTGTCACCCACTTTTAGTAGTTGGCTTGTGGACCTCCCCTACTTAGTGTTAAGTAGGGATGTTTTCAGTTTTTTGTTAATTAATTTAAAAATAGGCAAGGGGAGATTCAATCCTATCTTCACACTACCTTCTGATCCATAAGAGAATATTCTGGCTGGATTAGACAATGCTAAATGACTCTGTCATCCTTGGTAATAGCTGAAATCCTCTCATCAAGATTACTGGTCTATTCTCTTCTAGTCCACTTTTCTAGCAGCCATATTAACAACAAGAGTTGGGATTCTTCCCAGAACCCTGGAGAGAAGTCCATACTGTGGCACTTTACATTAGCTGCATGCTTCATATTCATACTATGTAAATGAGATGCCTTCTGCAATGCCATGTAAAGATGGTGCTTAAACTTAGCCACCTCACTGTGTTAATGGGCCTCAAGGGGCGGAGGGCTATGTCCTTCAAATGAATTTAATCTACTTTTCTGGGATGAGGCAAGTAGTTGGGATCATTACCAAATGTCACTAAGTGTTTCAGAGCAGTAGTCCTAAAGAAACTAAAATACAATCTAGGAGGAAAGTGCTTATTCTCTGTTCACCTTTGGGGCAAAACACTTTCCAAACATTGACTGGACTTATATCCATTTCCTATGAGATCCACAATACTGAGTCTGATTCCTTGGCTTGCAGGTGGTGAGAAAGATGTCTAAACCCAAAGGACATTCTCTGTTTTCTTTCTCCTCACCTACATTTCAAGTTACACTCTGTCATTTCATCTGAGGCTTTTGTTTCCCAAGTAGGTGTTCATGTTCTCTAGGCAAAAGGTCCTCTCCTTTGGTAAGAATAGCCAAGATAGGAAATAGCAGGGGTGATGTGGCAAACTCATACTGACCCAAATAGAAGGCAAATTGGTATAATACAATGAGCATAGGTCCTATACTGGTGATGGCAAGCCTATGGCATGGGTGCCAAAGAAAGCACACAGAGCACTCTGCCTCCTACCCCCACCTCCACTCTCAGAGTTCATTACTAAAAAGGCAGGGCTGGAGTTGCTCCCTTTCTCCTCTCTACCTCACCTGATGATATTTTTTCACATCACCCACCCTTCTGCCCAGCAGCCAATGGGAGTCCACAGCCAGTAAGGTGGGCAGTTCACAGGCAGCAGAGCTGGAGGAGAGCAGAGCACTTGGGCCACTCCCCTCCCCATCTTCACCTGCTCTGAGGACATTTTTTTACTTAATTCTCCCCTCCACCTAGCAGCCCAAAGGGAGAGCTTTCTCCCTCCCCTGTCTGGGGGAAGGGTGGGGGGGGGGGGTAAAGTGTGGAGGGTTGGGCATGGCCCTTGGTCTGGGGGTGGGGCCTGGCACTCTATCTCTAAACGATTCACCATCACTGACCTAGTTAGAAGATTTCAGTTTTAGTTCTGACTCTTGATGTTGTTTAGTTTTTTCAGTCTTGTCCAACTCTTTATGATCTGATTTGGAGTTTTCTTGGCAAAGATAGTTTTTGGCCATTTCATAGATAAGGAAACTGAGGCAAACAAGGTTAAGTGACTTATCCATGGTAACATGCCTAGTAAGTGTTTGAAATTAGATCAGAATTCAGAAAGATGAGTCTTGCTCCAGGCCTGATGCTCTATCCATTGTGACTCCTAGCCTGACTTAATGCTAGTTCTACCTTTCCCTGATTAGCTCTGGAAACAGAGAATAGCAGCAAGGTTCTCAAACTCAAAGAAGATGGGGTTACTAAAGCATATATAAAGATTCCTGCAGTGCACATTGACTTAGAAAACAAATATTAGCATTATATATGTTTTATTAATTTTTATAAAGTGTGTTAAATATTTCTTATTAAAAAAAAATTTTTTTTTTAAACCCTTACCTTCCATCTTGGAGTCAATACCGTATATTGGCTCCAAGGCAGGAGAGTGGTAAGGGCTAGGCAATGGGGGTCAAGTGACTCGTCCAGGGTAACACAGCTAGGAAGTGTCTGAGGCCAGATTTGAACCTAGGATTTCCCATCTCTAGGCCTGGCTCTCAATCTACTGAGCTACCCAGCTGCCCCCCTCTCCCCCATTCACATTTTAATCTGATTTGGACAGTTGTAATGAGGCCTATGTGGTACATGTTTGACACCACTAGTGTAATGGAAAGATTTATAGATTTGGGGGAAGAAGACTTAGTCTTAATCTTTGCTCTGATACTTATTATTAATGTAATTTTCAGTATACAACTCTAAGACTTAGTTACCTCATCGGAAAATTGAGCATCTAAAAAATGTTCTGATAATCTCCAAAAAAACATTTTTTTGCTCTAAATCAAGTTTCTAGATCCATATTCATATTCACTCCCTTTCTAATCCAATATGTACATAGAGTCAAATCAATATTTCCAAAGAACAAGACTTACTATGCTACTCCACTGTTCAAGAAGTTCTAATGGTTCTCTATTACTATAAAAGAAAATGCAAAATTTAGATCATTTTACACTTTGGCTCCAAACTTTTGTTCAGACTCGTTACACATTCAGGCCCACCTTGCCATATGTGGTATGTTCTAGACAAATTGGCTTACCCATTACTCTATCCCATACATTTAATCTCTCACTTTGCACAGTCTACTACCAAACCTAGAATACTATCTCTCTTTATCTTTGCTTCTGGGAATACCTTATTCTAGGTCAGTTATTTCAGTCCTGTATCAGTCTCCATGACCCCATTTTTGGGTTTTCTTGGCGAAGATACTACAGTGGTTTGCCATTTCCTTCTCCAGCTCATTTTACAGATGATGAACTGTAACAAACAAGGCTAAGTACCTTTTCTATGGCCACACAGTTAGTAGGTCTCTGTGGCCAGATTTGAACTCATGGAGAAGTTTTCCTGATTCCAAGCCCAGTTTTCCACCTAACTGCCCTGGGAACACCTAGCTTCCTTCCAAGTTCAGTTTAAGTGCCATCTCCTATAAAAGGCATTTAATGATTAGCACATTTATTATTATCCTATCCTAAATTACTTAATAATATGTATATGTTTATTTACTTATCTATGTACATGTTACTTCCTACTTGTAGAATATAAATTCTTATAGGGCAAAAACTAGTGCAGTTTTATCTTTGTAACTTCAGGGCCTCATAATATCATGTGGCACACAATAATGAAGGATCATATTAGGTGCATAATAAATGCTTGTCCACAATGATAAAGAAGGTTACTTATCTCTTGAGAGAGATGATGATCTCAATATGCAAAATGAGACCTAATTTGATGGCCAATGTGGGAAATTACTTGGCTTGACTGCATATTTGTTACAGGGACTTTGTTTTTAAAGTACATCTTTCTTACCAGGGAAAAGGGGAGGTTGAAGAAAAAGAAAATAAATTTATGATAATTAGAAAAATTCCTTAAATATTTGTTGCTTTGAATTAAGTTTATTATTTCTGCGGATTTCATTTCTTCTGGAAAATAAGGAGATCCAGACAAGTATTCTCTCAGGTTCCTCCTAGTTCTTATTGTCTATGAATCTACCCTGAGATAGAACTCAGAAATGTGAAATTGGGCATCTCAGCATCCTACCTCATGCCTGTTGAGAAATAGAAACTCTTCTTCTAAATGTACAATTGATCCAACACAACCGGTAAAGACACAATATAGATACATTTAAACACCAATGATTTTCTTGCCATTCTATCCTCTTTTTTTCTTTTAGTGATTGTCTTTATGTGCTCCAAATAAGAGAAGGTTTTTTCTTTCCCTCTTGTTCCAAATGATTATGTCCAGTAATGCCCATGTTATATTTCATGTTCACCTAAATGTCTCTTAATAATTTCCTGAGGCCTAATTGTATCAACTGACAATGTATGGTGATAACCTTGATGGACTTGACTTTTGGGACAGACCTTACTTTTATCTCCTTAAAATATGTAGGATCTTCCCTTATTTCCCTTGCAATTGTGGTTTCAATGACTTTTAAAATAGCTCTCATATTCTAGCCCCATGCTTCTATAATTGACGCTTCATGTACTCACTACTGATGTTCTGCAGCATTTAAGACATTCATCTGTTAATAATATTTAAAATAATGGACACAGCCACCGTGAAACATTCTCAAATAAAAGACCAAACAACAGAAAGCCAGTGGGGGAAAAATAATGAAGCACTACTTAGAACTCTGGCTTACAATTATTTTTAATTTACTCAATTATGTTCTTCCATTTTCCAAAACCCCAGCTACAATTTATCTCCATTTCCTTAAGTGATCCTGTTTATCAGTTCCACTAGGTCAGCTTTGCATTTAATAGACCTTGTTTGGTATCTCAAAGATAATCGCCTAGATTGTATGCTCTCAAGTAGAAGACACTTAACCTCTCAGCTGTATTCCAGGCAGTAATGGGTATGTCAGGGTCTACAAAGGCTGATGGAGGTGTCAAAACCTCCCTTTCATAAGGGAAAAGGTAAGAAGGAGAAGAAAACAAGCTTACTTGAGGCTGAAATGTTAGCACTCTGACAAGAGTTTTACATCAAAAATATGTAAATGGTAATAAATAAATTCTGAAAACATATCTATCCACACTTTCCCCAGCTGGTTGACTATGTCCTGCTTTCCTGGTGTGCTTGTTGCCTGTCTTCTATCCGGAAGGAAGGAAGCATTTCATTGTGTTCACTGCATTTCTAAAACCAGACACATACTGTAAGTACATTGCTTTCAGAGAAGCAATTAGAGTTAATGGGATTAAGAATCTAATCACACACTACCACTCTTCTCTTGTATCTGAAGTCCTGAATAATAAAGCCCAGCATTCCAAAAGGCACAAAGAGAAGTTATCATGCCTGTCCAAGGAAGGTCTTCAGAAGCAACTCTTTTCTCTCAATCTTTCTCCTGGGGCAGCAGAACTATGTGAGTAAAGGGAATACCTCAGATATATTTCCTGAAACAGGTACATTTTTCCTTTTGTGTTTGAAATTGCTTTGGAAGTACATTGAAGAGGGCAGAGATGGAATCAATAGATCCACAAATAGGAAAAAAAAATAAAGAAGCCATCCATAAATCTAGAATGATGGTGACATCATTCAGAGACTGTTTGTTTCCTCTTTTCCTCCCTGCTTTATAAAGAACAAAAAATTGTGGTATGCCTGCTATGTATTGGCCATCAGGGGGTAGAATTTTAGGGAACTTAAGGTAAGTTACAACCTTTCTTTATGCTTCGAGTCAGGCTGTGGGCTAGCATTATGAAGAAGAGAGGCACTGAAGATGAATAAAGAGAGAAGGAATTAGACTAAAGGGTAACTGCTAATTCTCCATGTATGGTAGACCATATATGAAAATGTGTTCTTTTCAAGTAAAAACTCTACCTGAAAAAAGTTATTTGTAGATAACAGAGGAGAGTCATTCAAAACCAAAGTATAACAATTCATTTTGGAAAAGCACTTTTAGGAATTCAGAAAAGAAATCTTGTCTCAGTAGTTGCCTTCACAAATCCATATGCTCTCCCTTTCTCTTGGTCTATTCCCATTGGAGTCAATAAAATTTTTGGAACTCTGCTAGACGAACCACTGGAAGCCAAAAAACACAATGTACCATTGGGCCCATATGTAAATACTTTACAACTTGGTAAACCATTACCAGAATTTATCACTTCCAGAACCCTGGAACATGTCCACAATAATATTAAACATGAAAATTGAACTTTAATCAATGAATTATAATAGTAACATAAGCAAAATGCAACTAAGAATAGATATCCCCTTATCCTACAAGTCAAATAAACATATTTTATGTTTTTGAATTGGGTTGCTAAGAAGTACAACTGATAGAGTGCTAGGCCTGGGCTCAGGAAAACCTGAGTTCAAATCCAAACTTTGTCAAGTCACTTTACTCTGTTTACCTCAGTTTCCTCATCTTTAAAATGAAGTGGAAAACTTCTCTGGTGTCTTTGCCAAGAAAAACCCATCTAGAGATCATAAAGAATTAGACAAGACTAAACAACAATTCATTTATATTTATAGGTGAAATTCATTAATGGCCTAATCGGGTCATCTACTATTAATAAAAATAGATTGTGCCTTCTTGTATGTTTATTCACAAACTAACAGTTAATTCATTTAACTGCTCTGCTAAAGATATCTTAGTCTATCATAAGCTCAATAATAAGCCCAGCTTGGGAACCAGAGACTGAACCAGAATAATTCATTTTTTGACAGACCGAATAATGAGTATAGAAGCTATCAGCTAAAGAAATAAACCATTAATTCAAGAATAGAATTTTCAATACAGTGATAATCTATTGATTTGCTAATTTTCAATTTACATCAGCAAGCTTAAAGGTATGCCTGTATAATCACTGAATCAGTGCTCTCAACTATAGTTGGAAAGAAACCTAAGAGGCATCTCCATTCCTGCCCTCAGGCAGGTAAGTTGTGATCTTCATATCACTGTCTGTGCAAATGAAGCTGAGAAAAACTTGGGTGTGTGTGTGTGTGACATATGTGAAGTAAATGAGCAGACAGACAGAAAGAAAATATCTATAGGTTCCTGAGATTTCCCTAGGGGCTTAATTTTCTAAACTGCAGTCTAACCCTAGATGATTCAATGGATAATGTACTTACCCTGGAGTCAGGAAGACCTAGGTTCAAATTCTGACTCAGACACTTATCAACTGTGTTATCAGTAAGTCCCTTAATCTTCTTTGCCTCAGTTTCCTCAATTATAAAATGAGGCAAAGAAGGATATTACAGATCCTTCCAATATCTTTGCCAAGAAAACCCTAAATAGAGTCAGGAAGGTTTGGTCACAACGGAAAAGATTGAATGATAAGGCTTGTCTTCACATTACAAGAAAGGAAATAGGAGAGAGACTTTTTGGTAAAACATCACACTGGCTACTGGACTATAAATCTATGGCAATTATGTTGATATCTGAATGAGCTGGAAGGGATTGAAGTAAACTAAAAATACACTTAAGATGTTACTTAATAAAACATTTTAAAATTGACTGAGGAGAGGGAAGTGAGAAATCTTATGAATTATATGTATGGGAAGTTATGAAAGTAAGAGTTTAGACCTGAGAGAGTGCCTACATTAAAAAATAATATGCCTCAATAATTCAGATTAATTGGAAGAAAAGCAGCAACCCATTAAATAATGAAAATGCTGTATCGATTATGATATTCTAAACAAGTAATTTTATTAGTATTGAGAACATGCACTAAATCAAGCTAATTGGCATATGGTAGTTGCATCTATTAGGTACTTAATAAATTTTCACTGATTTATTAACTCTACATTTTGAATGTTAAATTTTCATAATACTCAGTGAATATTACGCAAATGTTTAGATAAAGTATTTGGTTATATGTAATATTATAAAGAAATGTCCAAAAATCTAGTAAGTCTCTATAGGATATGACTCTATCCAATAATAACCAAAGATATATCGTTAATATCAAATATTGGAAGTACAAAAGGAAACTTGTACTCTCTTCAGAAAATCAGCATAATGAAAGATATTCCTCAAATTTCTATTAGTAAACAAATTATCTCTGGCTTTTCTTTCTAAACATTAAGAATAACTTGACCATTCTAGGTATGTTATGATTAACTAACTTATAGAGATTTTAGTAATTGATAAAATCAGAAATTTAGACACATAAAGCTTCTCTGATTAATAATCTTCAATGAGGAAAGACCTAATCACCTCCTAATATCACCATTAATATCCACTTATGAAGAATGTGTAAGGATGGGATTTGTGCAAGGGGGATGGACAAAAGGAGCCAGAGAAGAAATTGCTAACAGTTGCTGACAGTTGAGAGCAGAGAGGATTCTGGGAGATTCTCTGAGGGAAGGGAGAGAAAGGAGAGGTTTTCTGGCAGAGTACTGGAGGGAGAGAGGAGGAGGACATCCCAGCTCAGATCCAGTCCAGAGGGCTTCCTGAGGATCTTTCTTTGGAAATTGAAACCCTTATTCCCTGATCAAAGTCATTCCATCGCATCTCACTCATCAAGAATTCAACCATAGAGTAAGCTAAGTTTTTGAACTCCATTTTGGGAATGATCTCTTAGTCTCCTTCTCCCATTACCCAACCTTGCTGAGAGACCCTCTTTCAGTCAAAATTTACAATTATAGAAAAGCATAGAAATAGAAGAAGGGAGTGGGGAGAATCTTAGTAGTGGGAACCACTAGGGATTCCACCCAAGTGATGGACTCCATAGCAGTAGCAAAGAGGGCACCCCAAAATCTCTCTGCCCTTCACCCTTTCCCCAGTCTCTGAATAATAAAGCCATTCATCAATCAAATAGCATTCCAGAGTGCCTGAGAGACAATGAGGGAGAGGGGAACCACAGCTTGGTCTGGCTGCCTCCATCTTGAAGCCAGATCCCCCACTGTGAAATTAACTGATTAGGGGGAGGTTTGTGTGAACCCCATCCTTATTTAGAATCAGATTGGGGTACCACATACCTCCTCTTATAGGAAAGTCTTGTCCCCAACTCCTGTGGGGCAGCACAACCATCCAGGTCACCCAGTTTAGGGGTGACACCCCCTTAAAGTCTCTCAGTGTATATTCAGTCCCAGGGGAGAGCTGGAAGAGAGACTCACCACATAGACTCTCTTTTTCTCCTTTCCGTCAAACATTGGTTAAGGGCTCTCTTTATTGTTACAAATGCAAATCACTAAGGTTTTGGTTTTTTCCCCATCCTCAAGTCAAAATGTTTGGAATTTTGTAGCATCACAATCATGCATACATACTTTCAATAAATCATGCTATAACTTATTAAATTGCAGGATAAATAAGAAAACAACTTTTTTTTCTTGAAGGGAGAGGAAGTCATTTGTGTATTTCATCTCTAACCTTTCTACTTTAGTCAAATATACTCCCTTACTTGCTCATACTTTTAGAATCTATGCTGGCTATACTTGAGATTAGTTTCTGCCTTATTTGGAAGCTAGTTGGAATCTTTCTAGATTAAGAAGAAATTTCCCCCTTTCAGAACCATTTAGACACTGTGTGTGGTGCCCACCTTACCCCCCACTTGGGTGCCATGCCTGTCATCCATTCTTCCTTCCTTCCTTCCTTCCTTCCTTCCTTCCTTCCTTCCTTCCTTCCTTCCTTCCTTCCTTCCTTCCTTTCTTTCTTTCTTTCTT
>NC_058132.1:256694885-256813746 GCF_016433145.1 Gracilinanus agilis
TTTCTTTCTTTCTTTCTTTCTTTCTTTCTCTCTTTCTGTCTCTACTTCTCTGTTTTCTTTCTTTCCTTCTTCCTTCCTTCCTTCCTTTCTTTCTTTCTTCCTTCCTTCCTTCCTTCCTTTTTTCTTTAGCTTTTATTACATGTCTACTATGTGATAAGCAGTGTATTAGGTATCAGGAACCAAAAGTTTTTGCCTTTAAGGATCTCCCATTCTATTTGGGGAAACTATAAAAAAAGAAAGATATACTAAGACATTTCTGGGAAGATGTCCATGGATAATTAGGGGGAAATCAAAATAGGTTTCCTATAGAAGTGGCCTTTGAGTTGAACTTTAAAGAATTTAGGAAATCTATATAGTAGAAGAGAGAAAGGAAAACATTTTAGATATGGAAAATAGCCTGGACAAAGGTTCAGATAGGGGAGACAAATTTTCAAATATTGAGTATTTGAAAAAAGCTAGTATATCTAGAAAGAAGAATTCATAAATGAATATCTTTTTATTGACCTTAGATGTATCTGTGATTTTAATTTCTCTGATATCAAATTTCCAGGATCATTAGGAAAATATTGTACTAAAGAGATAGTTATTTATGATGGTGATTACTTTGGGATCAATGAAAAGCCTAGATAATTTCCCAGATACAATCAGATTCTATTTCTCTACCTATTAGCAGAAGTCATAATAAATACACATATTGATGAACTAACTTCATTTATGAATCAGCAATTTACTGAGAGATCACCTTTTAGTAGATGTCTCATAGGCATCTCAAACTCAACATGTCCAAATAAGATCCCATTCTCTTTACCCTTTCTGAAAACAGCTTCTCTAAACTCCATCTTTTTGTTCATAATGCCACCATTTTCCAAGTGAAAAGGTTTGTTTGTCATATCAGAAACATTCTTTGATTCTTCCTTTTTTCTCTCATTACTTAGAACAATAAGTTGTCAAATCTTGCCAATTCTATTTCCACAGTACCTCTTTTTTCTTCACATATATACAACACTCTAATTTGGAACATTCATCAATTCTTGCTTGGGCTGCAGCAATGGCCGTCTAATTAGTTTCTCTGCTTCTGTTCTCTACTCTATCCTATCCGTTCTTTACATACCTACTGAAATAGGCATCCTGAGTCCTATCTGGCCATATTTCTCCTTTTTTAAAAAAATATTCAGTGGCTGTTGTCTATAGGAAAAAATATAATTTTCTTAGCTTTACATTTAAGAACACCCAAAGTCTAGCTCCCACCTCCCTTTACAGTCATTTCATATTATACTGGAATAACATTTTGCAGGAGTGGGAGTAGTATGGGATTGCATTCCAAAGCCAAAGTATAAGACAAAAATTGTGTATAGAAAAAATTACATACATATAAAATTTCTTTAAATTATCCATAAAATACAAGATGGTTCATTAAATAATTATAGCTAGAAATTCATTATATTTTCTTTTTAAAATGCCCCCTGGAAGATAGATGTATCTGAGATGGTTACTATAAAATAACTAAAAAGAAAATTTTCCATTATACCCAACTAAACTATTGATTAAGAGAAAGGACAGCACCCAATACTTCTATTCAAATAAAAGAAAATAGAAATAAGTTCTCAGATGCCTCTTCTTCAACTGAAGCACCCCCCCCCCATTCTTACTTTATCTAACCCAGTTCTTTTCAATCCTTATCTTTTTTGAAATGTGACTCTTTTTTTAAAAACCCTTACCTTCTGTCTTAGAATCAATACAGTGTATTATTTCAAAGGCAGAAGAGTGGTAAGGGTAGACAATGGGGGTTAAGTGACTTGCCCAGAGTCACAGCTAAGAAGTGTCAAAGGTCTTATTTGAACCTAGAACCTCCAGCCTCTAGGCTTGGCTCTCAATCCACTGAACCACTCAGTTGCCCTCTGAAACTTGACTCCTGAAAGATTTGAAAACACATTTCTGACCTTACTTACCTCATATATTCTTGCAGTTAATTTCTAATCCTCAGGACCTGTGAGGTCTTAGACCATCATTAGGAGGCCACAGTACCAAGAATAAATAGCATATTGTGTTTAACATATCAAAAATTGTTTAACCAGTTGAAAAGATTTTAAGTGTTTAATAGCCAAGAGGGAAAAATAAAGCACATAATCACAGGCTGTATTAAGTGAGGCATGTTGTCTAGAAGGAGAGATAGAATAATCCCGTTGTATCTTGCCCTAGTCAAAACACATGTAAATACTCTATTCTTTTCCAAGTATTCCTTTTAGGAAGACAGTAAAAACTATTTGGTGACTTAGATGGTTATAGCCTTTAACATGCCATATAAATACTAATTGAAGAAACTGGGCATATTTAACCAGAAGAAGGGTACTAGGGAGGACATTATAGCTTTCTTTAATTAATTGAACATTTGTCTTATAGATGAAACCTTAGACATGTCTCCCTTGTCTCCGGAGGGCAGAAACAGGAACAATAGCTGTATATTGAAGATAGGCAGCTTAAAGCTTGAGGTGAGAAAAAAAAGATCAGTTTATTTAGTTGTCAAAAAGTCGAATAGGTCACTTCAGGACAGAGTAGATTTATCCATATGAAAAGTCATTAAGTATAGAACAGAAAATCACTTGCTGGGAATGCTATGGAGGGAATTTATATCAAGTCGCTGATTGGACTACATGGTTTCTGAGCTCACTTCCAACTCTGAGATTCTATCACTCTCTGATTTAATTGGAAGAGAAATTGAAGATTAGAGAAAAAATATCTTGAAAGGACTTCATACATAGTGTGATAATATTTCATGGTAGTTACACCACCACATAAAAGTTTCATTTTCTTACTTCACCAAGAAACGAACAAAAAAAAAAAGACAAGAGGAAGTCAAGAGGAATAAAACGGGGGTCATCCAGTTGACCATGAATGCTATGAAGGCTAGCTAAGGCTATATTTCAGACTAGCTCTATAAGCCTATGCTATGGATTTGATGAAAAGATGATTCTGGAATCACACATAGTAGGACAAGATGCTCATTCCCAGATTGAGACCAACTGAAGGAATAAAAATTCATACTTTCTTATGTTCAAAATAGTCCATATGCTCATTGAGCAGAATGGTATGTGGAACTGTATTCTTTATTTAAATTGTCTCTCCCTTTTTGCCCCTATTGTTAAAATCATGCATGCCAAAATCATTTTGTTTCCTTTCTATTTCCTTTAATCCAAGCCATATTTGATTTTATCTATCCCTCAAATTTAAGAATCCATCCTGGGATTCTGTGCATTCATCTAAACCACTTTCCATGACTGAAATGTACTTCCTTTGATGTAAAATCATGTGTCGTTTCCTCTTTAAAACCTTCTTTGATTCCTCCAGTTGTTATTATTCTCTGTTCTCAATTTTTCTTGAATGAATATTTTTTCTTATGGTGCTACTTAATGCACTATAAACTCAGTGAAGGGTGGACTTTTCCTGTTTGTTTTTGTTTTTATAGTCTAAGTGTCTCACGTATTTATTTTACATGCATTAGGCATATAATAATTCCTTGTTGAATTACATTTAATCAGTTTTCCATCCACTCAACTGAATGCCATACTTGAAGTGCTATGCATTTTTTACCTAGTTAATCTTTTTCAGTGTGAATGATTAGATTCTTTTTTTTTTTTTTGTATTTCTATAGATTTCTCTAAGGAAATTCCACAGTACACTGGGGTTCCATGCAATTATACAATTTTAGCACAATATCATAAAATCTGCAAACTGGAACATTCTGTGAACTTTGCCAACCATTAGAAGTGGAAGTAGCAACTAGAGGAGAGACTGTAAACTAAGAATGAATGAATGATTGATTGAATAAAGTCAATGTCAAGTGACCACAAAAAAGCTTCTTAATTAGTTTTATGCTAACTTTCTAGTGATTTTATATTCCTTAATATTAATGTTTTGACTAATAGGGTAAAGTGGTATTTTTTACTCATATTTTGATTGTGGATAGAAATCTGTTCCAGATATCTACAAAATTATCTTTGGCTTATTGCACAAGTTTCCCAGTTAGTTTCCAAGACTCTAATCTCTTTCCCTTCTTATCCATATGACTCACTGCTGAGAAATTATTTTCTTTAAACACTACTGTTATCCTTTTACAATCATTCTAAAAAATTACTAATGATGTCATTTTGAACCATATAAAATATAGTCATTTTCATAGATGATGGATTCTTGTATTTTGGGATTATATCTCCTCTATCCTAATAGTTATATAACTTATAAAACCCCTTTCAATTTGTTTTTAGAAACATGGGGTTAGACTTCTCTAAACCTGGGGATATATTTCCAATGTGGCACCATCATAGGAAGTGAGATCTAATTAAAACATGCTATAACAAGACATCCAACAAAGTGTATACTTGACTTAGACATATAAGTTGATATCATAAGTAATTAAGAGGAAAAATCAAAAATTATTTTTCCAGTTTATGCATATGCCCTTTGGGCATAGTTCTAAATTGCTTTCCAGAATGTTTGAATCAATTCACAACTCCACCAGCAATGCATTAGTGTCCCAATTTTGCCACATCCCCTCCAACACTTATTACTTTCCTTTGCTGTCATATTCGCCAATATACTAGGTGTGAGGTGGTACCTCAGAGTTGTTTTGATTTGCATTTCTCTAATTATGAAAGATTTATAATACTTTTTCATGTGCTTATTGATAGTTTTGATTTCTTCATCTGAAAACTGCCTATTCATATCCCTTGCCCACTTATCAGTTGGGGAATGGCTTGATTTTTTT
Source organism: Gracilinanus agilis (assembly GCF_016433145.1). Classification (NCBI taxonomy): domain Eukaryota; kingdom Metazoa; phylum Chordata; class Mammalia; order Didelphimorphia; family Didelphidae; genus Gracilinanus; species Gracilinanus agilis. Next base: position 256,699,648 of record NC_058132.1, read on the forward strand.
TGTACAATTGATTTAGGTTCTTATAAATTTGAGAAATTAGACCTTTGTCAGAGGTTTTGTTATAAAGATTTTTTTCCCAAATTTGTTGTTTCCTTCTAATTTTGGTTGAATTGGTTTTGTTTGTACAAAGACTTTTTAATTTAATTATTCATTTTACATTTTGTTATATTCTTTATCTCTTGCTTGGTCTTAAACTCTTTTTTTCCTATATATCTGACAGGTATGCTATTCTATGTTTACCTAACTTACTTGTAATTTCCTTCTTTACATTTAAGTCATTTCTCCATTCTAAATTTATCTTGGTATAAGGTATGCGATGTTGATCTAAACCTAATTTCCCCCATACTGTTTTCCAATTTTCCCAACAGTTTTTGTCAAATAATGAGTTCTTGTCCCAAAAGTTGGAATCTTGTGGAGGTCATTTACCCCACTGATCTTCCCTTCTTTCTCCCAGGCAATACCATATTGTTTTGATGATCATGGCTTTATGGTACAGTTTAAAATCTGGTACTGTTAGGCCCCCATCCTTCACATTTTTTTTCATTAGTTCCCTTGATATTCTTGATCTTTTGTTCTTCCAAATGAACTTTGTTATAATTTTTTTCTAATTCAATATGAAATATTTCTTAATAGAAATAGGAAAATGGAGAGAAAATTAATAATTGTTCAATTGAAAAAAATAAAATATTAATTGAAAATTTTTAAAGCTTTTTAAAAGAGCCAATTCAGACTAATTCTCAAATTTAACAATATCTGACACCAATTTATCTTATGTATATCCTATTTGTACATCGTTGTTCACTTGTCTCTCTTTGAGAGCAATGAATGTTGTTGCTGTTGTTGTCATTTATCACTTATTGTATCTCAAGAACTTAACACAGGGCATATATAGTAGATAGTTAATAAAGGGTTATTGACTGACTGTCTGAAATCACAGTTGCAATCCCTACCCCTATCTATTTTAGTTTAACAATGCTAAAACCTTATTAAAGTCGAAGTAATGCTTTTGATAATACTAGACTCATAAAGCATTTTTTTAACATTAGCCATGATGTCATTGATTTGTGATTTGATAGTATATTTACTATTCACATTGTTCATCAACCTTAAATAGCCATTAAGATTGATGAAAGAATAAATTTTATATTCTACACTATCATCCTTTATTCCTGTTGCCTTGACAAGCATTATCTGCTATTGACATCGTAGAGAAAAAATTTTAGTTAGGCTCAGCAAAAGACTGACTAAAGAAGACAACGATTATGAGCATAAATTGTTATATTTAAATACATTTAAATTATGAAGAAATCATTGAAGGTGCAATTGCAAGAAACAAAACCTTAGGGAGCCTAATAATAAATTATCATATACAGTTCTTGTGGGAATATTAATTTCATTTACCACAGAGGAATTCAGAAGTGATGTTCATTATGATAAAAATGCAGTAACCAGAAGTGTGAAATTTCAACAATTATAGACATGCTTTGTCTAAATTGCAAATATCTCTATAAAAAGGTTTTGTCTAAGGTTTTTCTTAAACTCATTACCTTATAAACTAAATACAGGCAAAAGAAAATCTTTGCAATTTGTATTACTTCAAAATTGAATGCTGTGATCATTTGGATATGGGCTTGCCTAAGTTTCAAAGGACATTATCACTAAGGAATAGATTCTCTAAGCAAATTAATACTGTTGGGGTACAGAAGAAAAAGAGAACAGAAATTTTAAAAAGCAATTTTATTTATTTGAATTCCACTTATTCTCACTAACTACAGTGATCAGGATCATTAAGAATGATCTTTATCTCTTCACTTAAATCAGGTAGAATCTTAATTTGGAAAAAAAATATATATGATTACAGAATGTCCCTAGGAAACAACTAGAACTCAGATGAAACAGTCCCATAGAAACAATAATAAGAAAGGTGATTTCCCATCAATCTCATAAAAGCTCGAGAGTCAGAAAATAAGAAGTCTCACCTTTGACACATTCTTTGACACCTGACCTTGGCCAGGTTATTTAAACTCTCAGTGCTGATATACTGCTAATTAGGTAGAGATCTGCATCAATATTGTCAGTTTCCACTCTGAAAGAATCTTATATCAATATTTGTCAAATGATGCCTTCTCTAATGGGGGTAGAAGAGTCAACTAGATATTTTAACTCAATAAATAAAAAAAATATTTTTTTTTAAATTCCAGTCAACTTTCTCCACTCCAAATAATATCATTCAAGTTTAATTAAAATATTCCTATATAAACTTTTTAAAAATTACTATATAAAAGCTCCATTTATTATATAATTTTTCCCTATAAATGAAGAGTAAGAAAATTTCACCCTTCTAGAAACATAGTCCTTTCCTGTTTTTCTTCATGCTACCATCTTCTGTCTGAGATCATCTTCCATTTATTCTATCTATATCATATTATTTCCATAGTAATGTGGGTGTTATCCTACTAGATTATGAGTTCCTTGAACAGGGACTAGTTTTTGTTTTTCTTTCCACCTATAGCACTTAGCATAGTGTCTGACATATAGTAGCCATTTAATAAGTGTTTGTTGAAAGCATTCCCCAACTGATAAATGGTCAGAGGATATGAACAGCAGTTCTCAGAAAGAAAATAAAATTATCTTTAGTCTCGTGAAAAAATGCTCTAAATAAGTATTGACCAGAGAAATATACAAATTAAAACAACTCTGACTTACTATCTCATACCTATAAGATTGGCTAATATGACCAAAAAGGAAAATGATAAATTTGGGAGGGGATTCTGGCAGTTGGCACACTAACATTGTTGATATAACTGAACTGATACAACCATTCTAAAGAGCAATATGGAACCATGCCTAAAAAGCCATAAAACTACGGGTAAGTTTTGGCCCAGTAATGCCACTACTGGGTCAATATACCAAAGAAATCAGAGGTAAGGGAAAAGGACTTGTTCAAAAATATTTTTAGCAGCTTTTTTTGTAGTAACAAAGAAATTGGAAACTGAGGGGATGTTCATCAACTGGGAAAGACCTGAATAAGTTGTGGAATATTATTACAATTAATAATATTATACCATAAGAAAAAATGAACAGGATGAGTTAAGAAAAGCCTGTAAGGATTTATATGCAGTGATGAAAAATGAAGTGAGCAGAACCAGGAGAACAATGTAATATATAATAATAAAAATACTATCCAATGACCAACTATGAAAGATTAAAGTATTATCAGCAAATCAAGTCTTTAAGATCTACACAAAACAAGAGACTCATCATGAAAAATATTATCTACAGCCAAAGAAAGAGCTATTGGAGTCTGATTACAGATCAGAGCATCCTATCTTTCATTTTATTTTCATTTTTTTTTAAATTAACTGTGGGATATGTGTTTTCTGTCAAGGCATGAGCAATATGGAAATATGTACTGTATGAAAGCACTGCCATAACCCATACCAGACTATTTACTGCCTGGATAGGGAGATGGTGAGAAATTGAATCATAAAATATTAGAAAACAATCGTCAAAAATTGTTTCTATAGATAGTTGAAAAATTAAAAAAAAATTAAGTCCTTGTTGATTTTACAATATTCACATTTCCCTCTATAAGAGCAACCTACTTTTTCTGCTTTCACACTGGCCTGGTTATTAAGGGACTGGTGGGAGACCAAGAATGGTAGAAGATTCCAGCAGCAGGGTACCCCTAACATGGAATATGTAATGGAGAAACAGAGGTTCTGGCAGTGGGTGATCTAAGTGCCATAATAGCAATGGAAGAAAGAATTTCAACAAATGTTTCCATTGGTTTTGATGGAGGACAGGGCAACAGTTAATAGGAAGGCTCATAGAATCATAGAACTAGGAAGGTTTTCAGAGAGCATTTGATCTCACTCCATTTTTCCAAGCCCAGAGAAATGAAGTGACTTGCAATTGCCCAAAGCTTTAATGTAAACAAACAAACAAGCAAATAAACAAACAAACAAACAAAAGAACAAATGAATGAATGAATGAATGAATAAGAAAATAAATAAAGACTGTATCTGGGATGGAATGATGAAACCATAGCTTCCAGAGGGAGAGGTAACAGCTTTGTCTGAAATAGAAAAAATTTTTTGGTGAATATATACATAAATATATACATAATTAAATATATATAAGTACATGCATATGTATGTATATACACATATATACATCTATTTATGTATACATGCATGAACATACATATGTGAATAGATGTATATGTGTACATATATATTCAAATATCTTTAAATGTTTCAGCTTAAGACTTAGTCTTAATAGCAAATAAAATAATATTGGGAAATCCAAGAATTTTATATAGCCTACATTGGCTAAATCAAATTCCATGTTGAAATTCAAATATATGATAGCTTTAGCATTTCCTTGGACAACTAATAGTCTATCTAATCAAAAGGACATTTGCTTATTCTACCATGATTCCTGATCTTGAAGACCACATATTCTCTCATAGTGATAACCACCACCTTTTCTTAATGCACATGGATTATCTCCTTAAATATATTCTGAATTTTTGATAGTGATCAAATTAAAGTTTATTTCTCTAGAGTTTGTAGAATCTGTTTTTCTCTCCTTTACTTCCTTTATTTTGGACTCTTTTAAAACTTTTGCACCTCTCTAAACTAAAGGATATTTATAAAGCCTCATCAGACAGACATTTTGCTCTTTTGCTCCTCTTTTACTTTGGGACATTTTTTTGTTGGCTGCCTCCTGTACAATATTGCAACCTTTTGTCTATAGTTCTTCAGGAACTTGGTGCACCATATCTAATATCTTAAATCTTTTTTTATCACTTTTACTACATATTCATAAAGGATTTTAATTATGTCATACTTACACCACCTGATGATTTCCCCTATTTTCTTCTATTTAAGTGTAAATTATGTGACAAGAAATTTATGAATTGAGACAGCTGTAGACAGCTACCCACTTTTGACTGCAAAGTATATAATCAATCTGATTTCAGTATTGACCATTTGGTGATGTCCATGTGTAGAGTTGCTTTTGAGTTGTTGAAACAGGTGTTTACTATAGTCAGTGAATTATCTTGACAAAACTCAAATAATTACATTCATTTCATATGCCAGCAAGGTTATATTTAAGATTTTGCAAGCTAGGCTTCAGCCATATGTGAACAGAGAATAACCAGAAATGCAGAATTGTTTTCAAAAAGGCAGAGGAAGTAGATATTAAATTGCTAAAATTGACTGGATTATGGAGATAGCAAGGGAATTCCAGGGAAAAAATGTCCTTCTGCTTCATTGACTACACTAAAGTCTTTGACTGTGTGGATCATAACAAACAGTGGCAAGTACTCAAAGAAATGGCAGTAGTAGGTCATCTTGCTTTTTTTTTCCTGAGGAACTTGTATATAGGTCAATAAGCAGCAGTGAGAACTGAATATGGAACAACTGATTGGTTTATCATTGGGAAAGAAATATGGCAAGATTTTATATTGTCACCTGCTTTATTTAACTTATAAACAGAATACATCATGTGAAATGCCAGGCTGGATGAATCAAAAGCCAGAATTCAGATTGCCAAGAAAAATATCAACAATTTCAGATAGGCAGACTATATCATTCTGGTGGCAGAAAATGAAGAAGGATTTAAAAAGACTTTTGATGGAAGTAGAAGAGGAGAGTTTGAAAGCTTGTGTGAGATTTAACAATAAAGAATTAAGATCTTGTCAACTAATCCCAATTCTTCTTTGCAAATAGGTGGAGTAGAAATGGATTCAGGGTCGGATTTCATATTTTGGAGGTCAAAGATCACTGTCGATATTGCCTGCAGTCATGAAATTAAAACATGCTTGCTCCTTAGTAGGAAAGTTGTGGCAAATCTTGACAGCAAACCAAAAAAGCAGAGATATCACCTCTTCAAGGAAGATCTGTATGATCAGCGTTTTGTTTTCTGTTTTCCCAGATGCAACAGATTCCATTCTTTTGAATTGTGATACTAGAGAAGATTTTGAGAGTTCCATAGACAGCAAGGAGATCAAATTAGTCAATATTTAAAGATATTAACTGGAACTATTTATTGAAAGGACAAATACTGAAGCTGAAGCTTAAGGACTGGCCACATAATGAGAAAACAGGACTCAGAAAAGACTCTGATCTTTAGAAAGTCTGAAAGGAAAAAGGACACAGCAGAAGATTGAATGGATAGATAGGGTCATGGAATCAATAAACACGAGCTTGGACAGACTTCAGAAGGGGACAGAAGGGTATGATGTGCCATGGTCCATGGGGTCATAAAGAGTGATTGAATGACTGAGCAACAACAAGGTCTTATAACACCCGTTGTGTTCTCTGTGATTTTTCAGAGTTTAGTCAAGTAGGTTAATGACCATATTTACCAGTTTTAAAATATCTTGAAATTTAGTTCATCTGGTTCTGATCACTTGAATAATTGAAGGGAAATTTATACCACCTTTAAATTTCTTCCTTTATCTCAAAGTCAGTCTTCAAAGGGTTTTTACTTGAAGAAAAAATTAAGAAGTAATCAGTCCTGCTTTTTCTATTATACAGTATCATTGTTCATTCCACTTAGTTCAGTTATTTGTTTTACCTCCTTCTTGTTCAACTTCCTATAATATAGTTTAAAACTCCCCCTTTGCTATTAGCATTTATCTCTAGGTTCATTGAGTTCTCACTTTGCTTTTCCTGGGACTATACCTGCTATAATTGTTGCTTTCCATCGATTTTATTTCCCAAACAGGTCTTTTTAAAGTATAAAGTAGTGAATGAGTTCACTGTGGATCTACATTGTTCTCCTTGGACAGCTCTTCATTTCCTTCCTAACTGGAAGAATTTCTGCTTAGGTTTTCAGAATTTTGTTCTTAGAGCATTTATAGCAAAAAGTTTGTACCATTCCTGTTGGGTAGACTTTCACTGCAAAATAATAGGATATAGAATACTAACTGGTTTATTTAAAATGCACTATCCTCAAATTTCTAGAGTTTTTCAGGTTCTCACTGGAGAACCCTTCCTAATATATTATGAATTCTATGACAGAATTATCTGTTCCTCACAATGTTTCTTTGATTTTTAGTTTGGAAACTAGGTCTTTCCCAAAAGTATAATAACAGTCATAATCAGGTTGAGAGTATTAATATACATTGTAATTTTTCACCCCTTGAAGAATTTAATTCTCATTAAGACAAGTCAAGAATGGATTGTTTTATTTTATTTATTTCAGCTGAGAGTGCTCTAAAGAGGCCTAGAGAACTAAAGTTTCCTTTTACTTATCTGTTATTCTTTTGTGCCAGGTCTTTGAACTATTTCCCAAAATTCATCATCTATTTCTTCCTCTTGGCCAGTTGTTCTGCAGGCATCAAACTCAAACAGAAACAAGCACCATTAAATAAAAATCCCTATGAACCACAGACTATCTTAGAAAACTACATATTAACATTATCTGTATCATAATATATATATAAAAATACCTATTTTTATATATATTTAAATATTTCCCAATTATATTCTAAGTTACTTGAGGCCCCACATGGGAATATATTTAACACCAGTGGTCAATAATATTTCCTTATCACAGTATCGCTACTATGTTCTGTTCCAGTGATCCTTACCCAAGTGCTCTGTCCCAGGTACCCTTCCTCTAATATCTTGATTTTGAAAAACTTCACAAGTACATGTTGTTATACAAGGCTACTCAACTATTATTTTTCACTGATTTTGTTGCTCTTCAATACGGTTTATTCAATCCGCAATATCCATTCTCAGATCACTGGTCATATTCTTCTAAATCCATGATAGCTGTCAGGTCTAATTCCCTTATTGCAAGATGATAAATTTACAAATCAACAGGCAAATGCAGACATATATAATGTAAAGATGCTCTCTGAGTAGCTTAGGAGATAGAAGAAGGAGAAGGTATACTTCAAGATAACCTAAATCATCCTTAGCACTCCAGAAAACCTTTCTATAAAGTTAATTCTTGACCATCACATAAACTCTGGGGCAATTGTTTAATAAGGTTGGGGAATTGAAGGAGAATACTTCAAAGGAAAATAAATAATGTTTAAGTTCTATTGGAAAAATAGGAAAATTGAATCTTTCTCATTCTACATATGAATCAATAAATTAGACAATAAATATTTACTAAATTCCTACTAGTAGGCACTATGCTACAAGGTGGAGATACAAAGGTAAAAAGAATGAAAGAAATCTCTACCAACAAGGAGCTGATAGCTAATGTAGTGGCAACTAGGGGATATTTGAGTGAACTAATGGTCAAGGAAGGGCTCAAACACAGTTCTTATTCATGAATAAAGGTAATCGTTAGCTCTTCACAACATACTGTGTTGTGAATTCTTGAGGGAAATTGCTTTCTTCTTCTCTTTCCTCCTTTCCCCCGTTCTTTGGTTTTTGGTTACATTATTGCTTGTTAGTGCCTCACTAGAGGGTGAGGAGAGTCAGAGAGATTCTAAAATTAAATGCAAAGAAATAAATATATCTCTTTGTTAGCTGCTTTGGCTTAGGATGCATTTTATTGTGCTGGGTGCTGGCTCTGCCTGCAATATTTGTTGAATGAATAAGTGGATGAATGAATGAGCAAACTAATAAATAAATGACTAATAAAGCAGGGAGTTTTGTTCTCTGTGGATTCCAATGCCTTCTCTTTGAAGATTAGTGATATTTGTGTTTTCATAGCATGCAACAAGAGGAGACACATAAAAATCCCCAAATGCACAAGGAAATCATCTCAAGATGAACGAACATGAAGACTGGCAGCAACAAGCTTTTATTTTTCCACTCAGTTTTAATTTAAGAAATTCTATGATGGGCAGTAATTTAGAGAAAATTGCTTAAAGTGTAAAACACTCTTTTCCCATCTTCAAATCAGTTGGAAAAATATTTTAATACAATTTAGATTTTATTCCACAATAGCTCCCTGTAATTATGCTTCTGCTAATTAAAGCTTTTATAGTTTGGGTTTGTCTCAGCCGTCCAACCCTATTCCCCATCAATATTTTTAACTGTGAGCTGTCAAAAGTAACAACTCTACCCTCATTTTTCCTCATTCAAAAGGGCAGAGCCTACTCCCCAGACCTCAATACAATTAAATAAACTAATGGAAAGGCAGATATTATAATGGGAAGCAAATTAGTTCTCTTTGCCTCAGTGACAACAAGTACTTGAGATTCTGTGAAAATTCTTCAAAGGCAAAACAGCCAGGGAGGGTACTTCAGTTGCTTCCGAAACATACTCTGTGCAGAATTTCTAATCAAGAACTTTGCCAAATGTTACCTTTAGGATTTGGTTCGCATTTCTAGTTCCAATTATTTAGCGTGGAGCATCAGTTGGGACAGCTAGCCATCTTGCTTGTAAGTAATTAAGCACCATCCTGTGCCCAGGGTACTTTATTTTATATCCAAAGGTAGTGTATTTTTTTTTTTTTTGGTTTCCACTTCAAATAAGATAGTACGTTCAAAAGGGCCAAGGGAATAAAGGAGACCCTTGAAGATTTTGTTCTCCAAATTTCTGAAGTATACAAGTATTCCCAGAAAAAAAAGCAATTTTATGGGTTTTAAGGGGGAAAAAGACATTGAAATAGAGCAGAGCTAAAGGGTAGCAAGTAGAGTTAAGATGAAGCCATTTGTATATTTTATTGTAGTATATCATGATAATAATAATGATAGTTAAAATCTATAAAGAGTGTTTTAAGCTTTGAAAAGGATGTTACCTCATTGCATCCTTACAACAACTCTATGAAGTGGTGTTTTTATCATATTTATTTTAACTGTGAGGAAAATAAGTCTAAGAGATTTTTTTTAAACTTTTTTTCCTTTTTTTAATTAATAGATTTTATTTACAAGTGTCTCGGCATCTTCCATCACTTCCAGCATCATAAAATGTGTTGTCTTAGAGAAAGAAATGTATTCATAAATTGTCTTTTCTGTTTCCATTTTTCAGTTCATTCTTTGGTTTTTATTAATTAAGACTATTTTCCCATGGTTCCATGATTCATGTGCTTTCCCTTCCCTCCTCCCAGCCCCTACTTGTAGCCAATGAGCAATTCCACTGGGTTTTACATGACATTGATCAAGACCTATTTCCATATTATTACTATTTGCCATAGAATGGTCATTTATAAGGGAATCTATATAAGTAGATCAAGGTTATATAGCTAGTAAGTATTAGAGGCAGGATTCAAACTCAGGAGTTGCTAACTCAGTCTATCATGTTATCGATTTCACCAACTAATTGCTTATAATACTTATCTTTTGCATAAGGATCACAGTAACTGTTAGTTGAATTATTCACTCATTCATATTGATAACTTATTTATATAAGTTTGTGAGACCCTAGAAATTATCTATTTAAACTCCTTCCTTGTTCAGATGAAGAAATTGAGGCCCGGGGAGAACCAAAGGAATGGAAAAGACTTTAGAGGCCATCTAGCTCAATTACCTCATTGACAGATGAATGAATGAATAAAATATAAAATAAAATGATCAAGACTCACGACTTGCCAAACACCTCAGTAATCAGTGGGAAAACAATTAGAAAAGCAATGGACTTGGAGTCAGCTGGGTGGCTTGGTAGATTGAGAGCCAGGCTTAGAGATAGAAGGTCATGGGTTCAAATCTGGCCTCAGACATTTCCTAGCTGTGTGACCCTGGGCAAGTCACTTAACCCCCTGGGCAAGTCACTTAACCCATATTGCCTAGCTCTTACCACTCTTCTGCCTTGGAACCAATACACAATATTGATTCTAAGATGGAAGGAAAGGGTTTTAAAAAAACACCTGATATACTCCCAACTCTAAAGTAGCTCATACTCTGAGGGAGGCAAGACATAACAGAATCCAGCTTCAGGGAGGATACAAAAGGATGGTCATCCAAAAGTCTAGCAATGCAGCACATGGCAAGGCCCATTACAGTGTATTCACAGGTCAGATGGTTTGGGTGTGCAAATGGTGAGGCCCAGAGGTCTTTCATTTACTGAATTCTCTCCTCTGACAATGAGGATTTGGGCAAATGGATCTGAAGAGATAAGGAGATAGGAATACTGGAAAAAATTTGGGAGAGGATCACACCCCTTGGCACTTGCTACTTTAGGTTATTTGTTGTCTTGATGGGTTCTGGATATCCTCAGTAGGAAGAGAAAATCCTGGATTCTCCTATTGGGAGCCTCCAAAAATAAACTAAGCCCAAGGTAAATTAAATGAAATTAAATCATACAGGTAGAATAAGAAGTGGCAGAGATGCCATGTAAGCTTCTATCTTTTAATTCTCAATTCTCAGTCCAGTTCTTTCTACTATACCATGCTGCCTTTAGAAGAAAATAACCAGTTTATAAAATATACTTAATTCAATTCAGTTCAGTTCAATTCAGCAAATAGGAACGTGTGTTTGTATGTGTGTGCATCAACAACTTTATGATTATTAGTAAAGTCAAATGTTAAATTACTTTTTCATGTTTGGTCAGATCATGAATCCAGTAATAGGGTATTGTTCTTGCCCTCAAGTATCTTATGACCTGGAGAGAAAAAATAAGATATCTATGCATATGGCTAAAATAGAACATAATAGAGGCACAAAAAAGGAACCTGTGAGAGTTCTCAGAAAGATGAGCTCTGGCAAGGAGCAAGGTAAAGAGAGATCAGCAAAAGTTCCATGGATTAGGTGACATTTGAACTGTGTTTTGAAAAATTGGTAAGGATTTTAACAGGCAAAGATGAGGAGAAGACATTCCAGGAATTTAGGGAAAAAAGCTTAACAGAGAGAAAAAAGGCAGGATTGGGTGGATTCCTTTTTAGGTTAGCAAATCATAAATTCTGTCTGATTTTGGGTATGTGAAGCAGAGAAATGGAAGCTAATGCTGGAAATTTAGTTGTGGTCATATAGTAAAGGACCTTGAATGCCAGTTTAAGAAATTTAGATTTTATCAGTAAACAATAGTAGAGTGAAAGCTAGCCATCAGGGGAACTCTGGGAAGATGGTGGCATAGAAGCAGTAAGGCTCCAAACCTCAGTAAAGCCCTTCACCACCAATTAAGGACAAAGGGCTCCAAGGGAACAGAAAACCAAATCTGACAACACAATAGAGCTGGGGGATCCTCCAGCTGAACCCAACTAAAAAGCTGGAGAAAATCTGGCCTCAGGCCCCACTAACCTGATTAATCAACAAAACAGAGAAGAAGCTCTCCCAGGGCTGAATAGCACAAACTTGATCAGAGGATCAAGATTACAGCCAATTACAAGGGAGAAAGAAGGGAAAAAAACCATTAGTAAACAACAGAAAAAGAAAAAAGAAACCACAACCAACAGCTTTTATCCAGAAGTTGAACAAAGAGCAAATGGATCAGAAGAAGATAAAGGAACACCAAGAAAAAAGAAAATTCAGTGGAATGGACACAGGCTTTGGAAGAACTTAAAATTCAATTAACTCAAGAACTCAAAATTCAATTAACTCAAGAACTCAAAATCTAAATAACTCAAGAACTCAGAAAACAATCAACAGAGGCTGAAGGCAATTGGGAAAAGGAAATACATGATGTAAAACAAGAAAATAATGTCTTAAAAGCCCAAATTGTACAGCTGAAAAATGAAGCAAAGAAGGCAAAAGATAATCTATAAAGAAAAGCAGACCAGAAGGAGAAGGAAGGGCAAAAAGCCAGGGATGAAATTCAGTCTTTAAAAATTAGAATTCAACAACTAGAAGCAAATGACTTCACAAGGCAGTAAGAATATATAAAACAAAATGAAAAAAAATGAAAAATTTGAGGAAAATATGAAACACCTCATTGTCACAACCATAGATCTGGAAAACAGGTCTCAGAGAGACAATTTAAGGATTATTGGACTACCAGAACATCAAGACAAAAGGAAAAGTGTGGACATCATCCTACAGGAAATTATACAAGGGAACTGTCCTGACATTCTCAAACAAGGGGGAAAAGTGGAAATAGAAAGAATCCACAGATCACCCCCCTATATTTAATCCACAACTAACAACTTCCAGAAATATTATAGCCAAATTCAAAAACTACCAGACCAAGAAAAAAAAAATTACAAGCTGCTAAGAAGAAGTCATTCAGATACCAGGGAACCACAGTTAGGATAACACAGGATCTGGCTGCATCTACATTGAAGGACAGGAAGGCATGGAATACAATATTCTGGAAAGCAAGAGAGCTAGGTCTACAACCAAAAATTAACTATCCAGCAAAATTGACTATATTCTTGCAGGGGAAAGTATGGTCATTCAACAAAATCAAAGATTTCCAAGCATTCATTGAGGAAAAAACTGGACTTAAGCAGAGAGTTTGCTGCCCAAACACAGAACTCAAGAGAATCACCATAAGGTAATTAAGAGAGTGGGGGGAAAAACAAAAAAACAAAACAAAACAAACAACAAAAAACATTTTCTTTAAGGGAACCAATAAGCTCAATTGACTTATATCCCTATAAGAAAAGAATATATTGGTAACTCTTAAAAATTGTTATTACCAACAGGGTTGATAGAAGAAGTGTAATTAGAGGGAACAGGGACAAATTGTGTAGGATGAAATGTCAAGATATATGTATGTATGTATATATGTGTATATATATATATATATATACACACACAAAACTAGAGGTAAAAAAGGAGATAATATTAAGAGAAAGGAGAAAACAGACAAAATGGAGTAATTTTATATTTCATAAAGAAGTGCATGTGGTGAACAGGGGAGAAGACCAATACAATGGAAGGGTAAAGAGGTTGGAGAAAGGAATACTTAATTCATAAGTGCATTGAAATTAACTTAAAGAGGGATGAACAATCAGATCCATTGAGGCAGAGAACTGATTCATGCCCTATAAAAAAGTAGAAGAGTAACACATGGACTGGTGGGGAGGGAAACAATACTAGAAAGGGAGAGGGCTTCAGGGGGAGTACAGCATAGCTTTAAAGAACAATAAGAGGGGAATACGAAGGGAGGGGGGAGAAAGGAAGGGGATTATAGGAACTAATTAAAAACAAAACACTGGCATAGAAAGAAACAGTGAAAAAAGAAAGGACAGGACAAGGAGAGAGTGTCAAAATGTCTGGGAATGCACAGTTGATAATTATAACTCTGAATGTGAATGGGATGAACTTGCCCATAAAATGGAAGCAAATAGCAGAGTGGATTAGTAAACAATAGTAGAGTATTGAACGGTTTGCATGGAAGAATAAATCATTCCAACTTGTTTATTAGGAAAGTTAATCATATAGTGATTCAAAGTGAAGAGAGCCTACAAGCAGAAAAGTTCTCTCATATAAAACTTAGTCTTCAGACATATCCTGTTTATTATCTTTATTGATGATCTAATCTAGTAATGATAAATGTGCCTATCAAATTCACAGGTGGTGCTAAACTAAACGCAGATGTTGAAATGTTAGTTAGGAGGAACAAAATTAAAAATGAACCTAAGTATTTTAAGGATAGTTCCTTAAAACCAAAAGGGACAAATGTAAAATGATGCACTAAGAGATAAAATTTCCCAATTTCACAAATACAAATATGGAGAGATGAGGTTAGTTCAATTATAGCATAAAGGGACTAGTGATCAGGGTTGATGAAAGGAGCAATCACTTTGTTGTGATTATTAGAATTAACATTATTAATAATTATTTGAAATATTAGAAAAATAGAAGCATGGAAACATGCTAAGACCAACAAGTGAATCTGCTATGCTCTGGATGAGTCAAATCTGTAATAGAGCACTATATTATTACACTTTAGGGTTTAACCATTATACTTTTAAAATGTTGTAAAGAGAAACTAGAACATCCAAGAAAATAGAATTAATTTTGTCCATAGTATTGAATTAATGAAACTGGAACCAATGAGAAATTGTTAGGTGTCCTAGCTTTTTTGCCTCTTTTTTGTTAAGGAGACTATCTCCTTTTAATATTGTTCAATTACACATATACATACATACAAAGTCAAGAGAAATTTAATTCTTAGGGACACTCAACAGACAATAATATTTTGAATGTTTTAATTACTTTATTTATCTAAAGATAGTATTTAACCAAGATGACTTTTTAAATTTCCTTCCAAATATATATTAGTGATTTCTGCATAAGCACATTAGGAAAGAGAAGCCTTGGCATTACTGGATCTCAAACTACATTAGGAAGCATTAATTATTGAAACTGATAGTATATGTAGCCCTAGCAGGCAAGTTTGACACTTCAGTTTTGTCATCATATTCTAATCTATGATGAGTAGCTACCTTATCCTTTCTTTAATCTGCTTCTTTTATATATCTATAAAAAAGTAACCACATTTTTGTCAGTCTTACATTATTCTGAATTATAGGATGATATTGAGCATTTGTATTTATCTTTTTCATAACATCTGTTTTTGCTTCCATCTTCTGTTTATATCTTTTACAAAAATGAAAGAGGTTGTTGAGTTTCCTCTTTATTCATGTTCTCTGCAGGAACTTCCTTTTACCCTTCTTACAAGAAATTTCCCTTTCCAGCTTTAGAATTTCACTCCTGTGAGTATCCTGTTCTTGCTGCCATCAACTTTGCTTATGGAATGTTATTTCATAGGATGCAATAGATCTTTTTGGTAAAATAAAGCATTTTGGAAATAAGCTTAAGTTTACTTTTTGTTATTGGTTACCCATCATACTTTGACATCCTGAAAGATTAGTGATTTGTTCAATTTGAACATTTCCTTCTTTCACAAAGATTATAACCCTTACTATCTTAAGAAATGATTTCCCAAAATAATATGACTGAAAATTTTCATTAACTGGTGGCTAATCTGCTGCCAACCTTGCAACCGAATCCTTTCCAGCTTGGTAGAAACTGCCAAATCTTAGAGTTCACCCTCTTAGCCTTTGAGAACAATGATTCTTTTCCATTCTGCAATAAATCATCTAGGAAAGCCTTAAATGGAAATTCTATAATTCACCTATATTTTGGAGCATTACATTTCAAGTTCATGGAAAGTAGATACTTTCTTGAGAAGGGTTAGGGATCCCTAATCAGTTTCTCCTTTTCTCCAAATATAATTCAAAATCTGAATCCATCAAAGATAATTATATAGAAGTTAAATTGATGAAGGCTAGCCTCTATAAAACAAGTACTGTCTTCAAAATTAGATTTCACTTTAACACAATATGAGCAGAATAATTCTAGGCTTAGTTACAGCTACAAAAACACTTCACATTTTAAGTATGACATATTTTGTCTTAAAAGCTCTAAAGATTTTGCTAATAAGATAGCTTCATAATGTCACCAGGTACAGAATGGAAATCACTTATGTTACTGAGAGCTAATTAGTGGGAGGGAATGATGTTATATTATAAGATTGAATGGGAAGTCAGAAGACCTGGATTTAAGGTTCTTGGTGACCTCTGGCAAAAGTTACTTTGCATTTTTGTATATCCCCTTTTGTTGCAGTTTGGTTCCCCATTTGTAAAATGAGGATATTTGATGAGGTTTAGCTCAATAAAGCCAATATGACCAATATTTATTAAGTACCTACTAAAGATAGTGCATCACTTCTAGGAGCAAGAGGGTGAAAATATAAAAATGAAATGATCTCTAAGTTGCTTCCTAATGTAAAAAGTTTAAAAAAGGACTTTAGAGATAAGTCCAGCCATTATATTATGTAGGTTCTTCAGGACTGATGATAAACTATATTCTAGAGCCTGTAAGTGACTTGCCCAAAATAACAGAATCAGTGAATGAATGAATCAAGTGACAAACTTCACCTACCTTTGGAAGGTAGTGACACTAATTCACAAGATTATTAAGCACCTACTATGTGGCAAGTATTGAACTAGATAGACCAATTACAAAATTTGAAATAATCTCTAGCCTCAAGAAACTCACATTCAATCAGAATGGAACTATTAGTTGCCAAGTTTAGACTTAAACTTAGTTCTTGTTTGTCCCCATGCTTTTAAAAATATATATAGTTTATTTTTGTTTTCCCATATATCATATGACCTTCATGGTGGAGAAGTATTTTTTAACTAAAATTTACTTAATAATTACTTAAGTTTTTTAATTTGCTTTATAAATCTCTACCTTTTCTGGTGATAATCAAAACAGATTAAAATTTATTAGACAATGGGAGTTGGAGGGACAAAAGATTTTCTCAACTTCCTTCTGAAAATGAAATTAAAGTCTATGTACTTTATAGACTTTGTATGTTTTATGTTTTATGGACTTTTTATGTTTGCTCTTATTTTACCTTCTGGGAGGATGTAGAAAAGTTAGTTTTGGTTCCAGTCTTATTGGGATAATATAACCCCTATTATTCAATTCAAAGCTTGAAGCCCACATAGATATGGCATCCTTTGCATGGCATGCTCTGGAAATATCTTTAACTACCTCTCCATAGTAATAATGTCACAGGTATAAGGAAAGGAATTCAAGACAAGGAATAGATTATTGGGGAGGGAGGAGTTCAAATGTTTGCTGCAACTTCCTTCCCAGGTAGGGGAAGCATTAGTTATACTTGAATATGGCACCTCAATTTTATTTCTAACCAGGTCATTCATATACAGTTATCATCAATTTTGTTCCCTGCATTTATAGAGACCCAGTAGATGAATAACAAAATTAGAATAGCACCTTGGTTATTAAAGAAAAGATTTAAAAAAGAAAAAAAGGAACATAAGTAAAACCTGCTAAAATAATAGTCGTACTAGCTGCTAAAAGTAATTATTTGGACTTGCAGTCAAAGAATAGATTAGTGAACAGAGATCCAACTGAGGAAATGAGGAAAACCCAAAAGAAAAAAAAAGTGGCAGTGAAAACAGTAATGAGTTTCAAGACAAGTTTACATTATATAAATTCCTTTTTTTAAGTAAAAAAAATCATGTTGAAAGGAAATGAACTGTTCAGCATGCACATTTTGCCTTTGGTTATTTGCCATTTCATCCAATTACAGGCATCCAGACACTTAAAACATCAAGATACTTGCTGGGAGGTGTTTTGAAATGGGAAATAATTGAACTAGGCATCAAATCATGGCATCATGAATGCCAAGTCTACACTTAAGAACAATACTGGGTTGATGTAAAAATTCAGCTTGAAGACTTAATTCAATGACTTACTTGGTTATTGGCTCAGAACTGCTGTGGAAAAAAATTTAATGGGAAGATAGCTTAATCAAAGTTACTTTTTATATACTTAGAATAATGATTCAACAGTAATGGACTAAACTGAGTAGATAGGCTGATTAATAATTGTTAAGCATTAAATAAATAAAGCATTATGGAAAGGTTATTATTTAACCATCAGCCAACACAATGGTGAAGCTTTCGAATTCTGGATGGATATTCAGACTTCTATAGGATAATTTCCAATGAATTCAGTTAAGACATGTCTTTTTTTCCACTCTCTTCCTAACCAGGGTATTGAGCTGGTTTTGCTCTGAAGAACTGAAAACAGCATTGTTTTGGTTACTACCACCACCCCTTTTTCTATAAAATTGGCAGTTATAACTTGGAATCTGATGTCTGATCACAGGGTCTTATCTCAATCAATCAAAATTGAGTGAGTGCCCAATGTATACCTATTTCTTGAGTGCTAAAAAAAACCCCACAAAAACAGAAAACACAAACACAGATGTCAGTGTCCAAAATGAAAGCCAAAACTCTGAAGTGTTCCATTTACTTTTCCCTCTCCTTAGTAGAGAACTCTCTGAGTCTGGATATGTAATATTGTCACTGTCATTTATAGTCCCTGTGTCATAGAGTTTTCCTTAATTGTTTTTGTTTGTTTGTTTCAAGGGGGTATACTTGAATGGAGTAAAGGGTATACTTAACAACATGACTCTAGTATTGAAAGAAAGCATCAAAGAAAAATTTAAAGTATATGTTTACAGAAGACACTAAAATTCAGAACTCAAGTAGAGGCAGTTTTAATTCTATCTGGATGTGATTTGGTGAAATGTTAGCAAGTAATCGCCCACAAAGTGTTAATAAATTTTAAAAAAATAAAATTCAATTTATAACCTGTAAGAATAACACTTTGGATCTCCAGAGAGGAGGAGGTCTGTCTCTTAGTCAAGGGCTACTGGCAGTTGAACACTGGCAGATGTAGGATAAAACCTGATTGAAGGAGGTTGTGGGTGGTGGTAGTTGATTTATTAGTTAGTTAGTGAATCTATTAGATCATTTGTGAATCAGTTTTATATAGTGTATGTTAGATAGGCCTGGTCTGGCCAGGCAAGAAGAACCTGTCCTCAGAAGACAGAAGTAGGGTTTTAGAAAAAATTTAGTTAGTATTAGGAATTTAAGTATAGTCATAGGGTATTAGAATAATAATCCCTCTTTCCTCCTTTCTATTTTCTACCTGTACCTCTTCTCAAATTAAACTAAGTATTTTATTCAACTGTTCTCCTCATTTTTGTCAAACTCTTACTGTCTAACCCTTACAAAAGTCAGAGTTTGGATTTAAACTCTGGACTTCATGACTGCAGACCTAGCATTTTTCTGTTCCTTCTAGACCCAGTTCAATTACCAACTTTTCTACACAAGCAAAAGACTCGTTATAGACACCCACCCACACACACACACACACACACACACACACACACACACCTATCTGAAAATGTTCCCTTTATTTTCAAATTGCAATAGGATGGTTTTTTTTTTCTGAATTTCCCTTTTGTTTTATTAGATTGATCATTCAGATACAGGTAAAGGTGAGACAATTTTAGCACATATCACAGAAATGGCATACATCTAGGTTTGAGTTCTGAGGTAACCCAGGTAGGCCATCATAGCTACTAAAATATAGTTGAATACAAGGCGGGATAGCAGGATAGACAAGTGTTATTTTGTATTTTTATGTTCTCAGTCTATAAAATAGTGTCTTGTGCATGGCAAATCTTTAATAAATATGTGTTAAAATGTTCAAATGAGAAGGAATTTTTTAATCCTGAATACCTAAACTTGGCCTAAGTCAGACAAAATCCATTATGTCTTATGTTGTTCTAGCTGGGTGTAATATTCTATCTGGGAGAAGGCCAAGTGAAGAGTTCGAAATTTACATAAACAAAGATTCCATACAATATGGGAATTTTGTCATCATAATATTTCACTCAGAACTTTTATTCTTGCAAAAGACAGTTTTATAATGAACTATTCTTATCCTGCTGAAATTTTTCTGACACTAGTTATAAAATGTCCAATCTTGTCCCTTTTGTGCTTGCCTTAATAACCTGATTGCCTACCATATGATAACTCTTATCTACTAAACCCAAAGCTGGACTGTCCTTGTCTATCTTCACCTGACTGTTTCTACCTTATTTTACTCTCCTACTTCATACTAAATTTTATTCTGGAAGCTATGATCACTGAAACTGGGCTAAAATTTAACCTAATATTGTGCCATTTATATAATCTAAGGTAATAGGCCATAGGTCTTACTTTTTCCTGGGTCTCTTGAGCACTCTTTGGGTCCAAATTTGCTCTACTTGAGACATGCCTACCTCCTGTTTTCACAATCTGGTTTAACTTTAGCTATGAAACATACAGTGCAATAGTAACTGAGATTTTGGACAAAGTTGTCAGTATATATCAGTTGTCTGCTGGTTTAAAAATCAGCATGTTACATCTGTGGAAAAGAATAGGCTTTAGTTGTGACAAAAAAAGAAAAGGAAAAGGCAGGAAGAAGAAAGAAAAGATTTGCAGCAAGACATTTGATTTCTCTGGGCCTCATTTATTCATCTATAAATTTAGAAGACTAGAGTAGAGACCCTCTAGTGACTATAATCAAGACATTATGAAAGACAAGACAAAAAGCTGCTAAAATTCATCGAAAAACAAACTCCAATGGATTTCTAAGATCCCTTTTTTTGTTTTAAACCCCATCCAATGATCCTAAAGCTTATGATTAATAAGTTTCATTTTTTCTTCATGAAGATTTATACATTTGCAAGATTAAATTTTTTTTTGCCATCTTCAGGTCAAAGGAAACATGAAGTTTCTTACAGAAATATTTCAGTGGGCATTAATTACCTCTTTCATTTGTGTTTAATATAATTGAATGAATGCAGGATTTAATTTTACTTCCTTTTTGGTAGATATAATTCCTTGTGATTGATGTAAATTTGTATACTTTCATTACCAATGACAGGTACCATTACTGAATTTCTAGTTAATTTGTTAGATTTTGAAGTTGTTAATTATTTTTAATACTTATGTCAGCAATTTATTATATGCTTCACAGAACAGAATTAGAAGCAGCGCCTTGTCAAGGGTTTAATTTTACATAAAAAACTATGAGCCATAACTGTTTTTTTTTCCTAACACAAAACTGAAAAAAATGTAAACTCAGTATTAGGGTCATGTTTAGAAAATAATTGTTTGAAAAGTTGAACTCTCAGCATTGGAATTAGCACTCATTTGTTTAATGTTAATTTTTTTGTGTTTTAAATAGTAATGGGATTTCCATTGCATAAATTAGATTATTCATTATTGACTACATGTTACAGTAGATCAATATTATAGTAAATCAATATCAAAGGTGAAGAAAGCTGTATGGATTTTGCCTAGAGAATGAAATTAGGTGTTTCATAGTTACCATATTTGTCTGCCTCCATGATTTAAAATTTTTTTCACTTGTCCAAAACCTGAGGATTGATAATTTTTTAAACCATGTTTTTACATAAAGACCACATATATTTTCTTCATTAAATCTGAATTTCTTTATTAAAACTAAAATATTATGGATGAATTTCTTTATTAAAACTAAAATATTATGGACATTAACAATCTCAAGTATGTGTCATGATCCTTGAAGTATTCTGGGACTACTCTATCTAATTTAACAAAACATGAAAATATTTAATTGGCTAGAATATGACATGAAAAAAAGGAAATTAAACTAAGGCCACTAATTTGTTTGGCAATTGTGGAAAATCCTTAGTCATCAAGAAGATTGGCAATTATAACTGTAGGTATAATTTCCCATAGTTATTTTATTTGCCAACTGGTAATCTATTGTTTTTGTTTGTTTTCTTTTGTTAGTTTTCTCAAGGTGGCTTGGATGCCCCATTTGGAACCTAAACCCCTTCCCAGATAAGTACAGATGTAAGTGAACTGACAGTCCTCTTTATTGTTCAAATTCTCCCCAAATGACTTCCCAATATACCTTTAAAATTTTCATAAGCCATGATTTCTTCACCTGGGAAGTGTCATATGGAGCCATAATAGCTGGATTTTTTTTTATTTTTTAAAGTTTGCCACATATAAGAGAGATTAGACATTTTTAGCATTAGAGTACAAAATTGGCAGCAATGGCTAGAAGCCACAGTGACATAAGTTTTAGTTTGATGCCTAGTAAACCTTCAGAAAACTTTTAATCTGATCTCTTGTTGAATAATGAAAGTGACCTCAGATTCTTAAAAGCTATTCTAACAGAATAAAATTTCTAGCAAGCTGTGAAGTCCCTAAGTAATATGTGCCTACTGTCCATGGACAAGCTTAACTAAAAAAAGGCATTTCACCAACAGACTGGTCACTAGATAATTCATTTTGGGGAGCCATAGCAACTCTTGAAGCAGAAATACAAAATGTCATACTTTGTGTGACTCCCTTTCATGTTGAAGGAGTTAGAATAAGGAAGAGGATGCAAAGAACACACAATTATTTGACTACCTACAAACATGACTTTAAAGATGCGATCTTTATCCAGTGACTAATGACTTAGTTAACATATCACTCCATAATGTCATTGGTACACTTGATAATGAAGGATCAACAATGACCTAATCCACTACTTGAGGAATTAAACCTCATCCACATGGACATTCTCACTATAAAAGAAACCAGAAAACTTAAAGAAGTTGTAAGAATATGGAAAGGGGTTCACAGATGATCTGTGAAGAAGTATCAAAGAGATTTCAAGAATCACAGATCATGAAAGTCATAGATTTAGAAATGTTAGGGCTATCAGAGGCATTCTTTTCTAGCTCTTCCATTTTACAGATGGGATAACAGAGAAAGAAGCTAAGTGATTTGTCCACAGTCACAGAAGTAGTTAAATGATAGAGCTGAGATTTGAACCAAAGTCCTTTGACTCCAAATCTAGTACTATTTCCAATGAACCACACTGCCTGACTTATTTAGAAAATCAATTTTGATTTGTATTTTCAGAGGCAATAAGATGCAGAATTTCCTGGAACCCTTTGTGATCTCACTTTATAATTACATAATACTGAATATAAAGGAAACTAACACAAAGATAACTGTAACTTATGCATCAAAATCTGTGGCAAAAAATGAAGAGATACATTTTGCAAAGACCCCAGAGAAGATCCTCCATAGATCCCCATCATAGCGCATTATTCTTGGTAACTTCAGTGTGAAAGTTGGACAATAAGATATGATAAAAAATATATTTGGAAATCTAGTTTAAAAAATGAAGCTATAGAATTATAACTTATTCTTGACCTTATGGTGTGAATACTATTATAAGTCAGTGCCAGAAAGCATGGCTATGGTGAGCATTTAACAATATCACAGAAATGAACTTTATTCTCTTCAGAGGCAAAAATGATTGACTAAATATAATAAAAGATGCATGTAATTAGAAGTAAATTTAAAGTACATTGGCAAAGAAGCATTTGAAAAAAATGCAACACCTATTCTTCATAAATAATATATAATATAAATAATTAGAAAACATTAGAAAACATCAGAAAAAAGGAAACCTTCTTTAAAGTGATAAGTGTCATCTATCTAAAATATCAGAAAGAATTATCCATAATGGAGATAAACTAAAACCTTTCCCAATATAATCAGGGTACTTCATTTAGAAATAAGGGGTGACATCATAAGCAAATTAAGGGAATATCAAAAAGTTTGCCGTATTGGATAAGGGAAGAATTTAAGATCAAACAAAAATAGAGTGCATTACAAAAAATTAAAAAGATAAATCATGGATGCCCATTATCACCACTATTGTTTAATGTTGTACTAGAAATGCTTGCTATAGCAATTAGATAAAAAAATAAAAAAGAAAATGAAAAAATTAGAATAGGCAAAGAAGAAACAGTTATCACTTTTTGCAGATGGTATGATGGTCTATCTAGAGAACCCTAGAGAATCAACCAAAAACCTGATAGAAATAATTAACAACTTCAGCAATGTTGCAGAAATCAAAATTATTCCATATCATCAGCATTTCTATTTACTACCTACAAAATATGACAGTAAGAGATAAAAAGAAAATTCCTTTCAAAATAATTTTAAACAACATGAAATCCCTGGGGCTATGCCTATGAAAGCAAACCCAGCAACTATATAAACACAATTACAAAACATTTTTCACACAAATAAAATCAGATCTAAATAATTAGCAAAATATTAATTCCTCATGAACAGGTTGAGTCAATATAGTGAAAATTACAATATTATTTAAATTTAATACTACCCCAAATTATTCCATAGAAGTAGGAAAAAATAACAGAATTCATCTGGAAGAACAAAGGGCCAAGAATATCAAAGGAATTAATGAAAAACATATAAAAGGAGGCCTGACTTTATGAGATCTCAAATGATACTATAAAGCAGTAAATCACCAGAATAATCTAGTAGTGACTAATAAATAGAATGGTAGATCAATGGACCAGATTAGGCAATCAACACATGGCAGTTAATGTCCATAGCAACCTAGTGTTCAATAAACCCAAAGATCCAAGATTTGGGAGAAAGAACTCATTATTTGACAATGACTACTGGGAAAATTGGAAAGCAATATGGGAGGACACTAGGCATCAACTAACATCTCATACCATAATAGTCATAATAATAATCATAAAGTCAAAATGGATATTTACTTCATGCTTAGATAAACAGTGATAAAATAAGCAAATCAAGGTAAATATAGAAAAGTTTACCTGACAGACTTATGGAAAAGGTAAATATTTATGAAGAAAGAAGAATAGAGAACATGATAAAATTGCTACAGATAATTTTGTGTACATTAAATTTAAGTGATTTTGTACAAAACTGGGAAAAAATCTCATAGTAATGATTTCTGACAAAGGACTCATTTCTCAAATAAATGGATAACTGAGTCAGGTTTATAAGAAAACAGCATTCCATAATTGAAAAATAGTTAAAGAATATGAACTGGCATATTCCTTCTCAGAGGAAGAGATTTAAACTATCCGTAGTCATATGAAAAATGCTCCAAATCACTATTGATTAGAGAAATGCAATTTAAAATAACTCTGAACTATTACAGCACACCTACCAGATTGACTAACATGATCAAAAAAGAAAATGATCAATGCCAGAGAGAATGTGGGAAAATTAGGACACTAACATACTGTTGGTGGCACTCCAAACTGATAGAACCATTTTGGCGAGCAATATGGAACAAGACTCAAAGGGCAACAACATTTTAGGTCTGTATTCCAAAGAGAGTAGAGATAAGGGAAAAGGAACTACCTGTGCCAAGATATTTTTAGCAGTTAATTTTGTAGTAGCAAGAAATTGGAAACTGAAGGATTGTCCATCACTCGGAGAATGGATGAACAAGTTGTACTGTATGGAATACTATTGCACCATAAGGAACAGGAAGAGTTTAGAAAAACCTGGAAAGAATTATATGAACTGATGGAAAGTGAAGTAAGCTGAACCTGGAGAACAATGAATACAGTAAGAGAAATATCATGATGATCAACTGTGAAGGACTAAATGATTATCAACAAAATAAATCTCCAAGACAACTATAAGAGACTCATGATGAAAATGCTTCACACAGTCAAAGAAGGAACTATTGGAATCTGAGTACAGTTTTCCACTATAGTTCCTTTATGACATTTTTCATTTTATGTATAATGTGTGACTACTATCATGCCCAGCAATATGGAAATATACCTTACATGAAAATATAGATACAATCTATATCAGATTATATTTATTTCAATGGGGAGGTAGGGGGGAAACCTCAACTCTACTATATCAAAAACAATTGTCAGAAATTATTGCTACGTATAATGAAAAACTAAAAAAAATTAAGTACATTGGTTAAAAAATCAACATCAAAAATCAAGATGAATGAATGAGATAATGCTTTAAATAGTTTATGTAAAAAATAGCTGATGTGTTTGTGAACTCAGAGGTCGATATGAGTCAACAAATACTTTAGCATGGTAGTGGAAAAAAATTCATTTAAACCTTAAGTAATAGTAAAGGAGACATTAAATTCCAGAAAAAAAGAAGTGAGGTTCTCTTAGTACTCTTCTTTTGTCAAAACAACACCTAGAGGGTGTTGCCTTCAGTTCTTAATATTACTTTTTAGGAAGAACACTGATCCTCTGGAATACAGTTAAGAATGGGTGAGTAAAATTATGAAAGGATGGGAGACTATATAGTTATATAGAATTATATAATATTATCTTATATTATAATTATGCACATATTTATATATAATAAATAACATACATAACTTAATATAATATATTATCTATATATTGGCTAAAGTAATTAAAAATGTTTAAACCAGAGAAAAGACAGCAGAAGGAAGGGAAATGAAAGTTATCTGCATTTATTTGGAGGGCTGTCACAGGGAAAGGTTGATTAGACTTGTTCTGCTTGAACTTAGGGAAGAGAAGCAGGGACAATGAATGGAAAATGAAGAAAATTTTCATGTAAAATTGTTTTCGCGCATTTAGAACTACTAAAAATAGCTTTGGATACATTGAGAGGTAGTACGTTCTCTTTTTCTACTGGTCCAAACCTGAACCTGAATGATTTGGTAATATTTTGTTTTGGCAGTTTATGGAAGGTATCTTTAGGCAGTTACGAGCTTCCATGATGTCTTCTAACTCCGAGAATCAGTAATTCTGGGATTCTGAAGGGAGCAAAAGCAATAGTTACAGCAGCAATAGGAGATGACTTTGAATTACATATGTTTAAGGGTTTATTATAGCTGTCTCATGGTATCTTTGTGTGGCAAATCAATGCTGCTACCCGAGTTTTACAGATAAGAATAGTGTGACAATAGTAAATGAAAGAGCTACCTAACTCTACAGTGAATCAACGAAATTGCATTCAGGAATTTCTCTTGTATGTTGACAGTTCTACAATGGATAATCACAAGCAATAAATAGCTGTACATCACCTTGGTTTTCTGTAGTCAGTTACCTTTATTTTTCAAAGAGTTTCTATGGATGTGCAACTCTACTGAAATCTCACTTCTAAACAGAAGTACATTTACTTAGTTTGGCAAATTTTGTTAAAATTTATGTGATGGATGAGACAATGAGGCCTGATGGAATTTCAAAGTCTAATCAAATGACCAAATAATCAAAAGTTGAGTGGTCTTGCCCATACCATTGGCAAAAGAAGATTCCACATGAGGAGCTCTTTAACCTTGAAGAAATCTCATTTTGGTACCACATGATCCTATGTCACCCACCAAAAAGGAAAGAAAATCTTTTGTAGCCCTTTTAGCTCCCTACTCCTAAAGTTCTCTAGCTTTGGATGTAAAAGTGCCTGAGTACTTCCTGGGCAGGGATAGTCTGACCCAAAAGAAAGGGAATACAATATTTCTCTCATTTTCTGTTCCATTTCATTCATTTTTAGAGTGCCAAAAAAAATAATTTAAATAAACTTAGGTACAGATGATGTAAAGAGTTTCCCCTAACAGAAGGAGTCATTAGTCAATGTACAAAGTACATCCTAGGTGTGAGATTGCATTTACAACTTGAGAAAAACGTTTTAAAACATAAAAGATGCATTTGTGCATTAACACATTCTTCAAATATGAAATAATTTATCCTTCCATTCTGTATTCTCTCCCTGAAAGGTATTATGTTACACTCTCACTTTATAGAATTAATGAATAGACATTTCACTTTCACCTCTGACTTTTAACAGATTCAAAATTCCTTAAGAGCAGAAACCAATATATTTTGCATGAGATATCTAAAGTTCAGTGCAGATTTAAACTGTGATATCAATGAACTTTTATTATTACATATACTTAATAGAGGTTAGCTTGTTGAATATATTCTATCAAGAAAGTATTCCTTATTATAAACTAAAAAGTAATCTTTGCTATCAAGCCACAATGAAAACGACACAATAAGAGGCTATTCTATTCCACAATTTTGGGAATTTCTCTAAATGTCATATCTGGAGCCATTCCCTTAATGATGTGACTCGATTTATAATAATTAAATCTGATAGCTAACATCCATTATCTCAATGCAATTCAGTTCTTTAGGCATAACTGTATGATATAGATGAATACTAGAACAACTCTGAAATAATTGCTAATTCATTGCAAAGTGATCCTAAAGAAGATGGGCAAAAGAAAAAGATCAATCACCAGTTGAAATGGAATTAAGAGAATATTGATATAGCAATCAATGAAAGTGTAGCACCATGAAAAGAGTACTGGATTTGGGTCATAAGATTTGGTTCTGAATCTTGGCTCATCCACTTTACTTGAGTAACCTAGGACCAATCCCTTTAATCTCAGTCCAAGTGTCTTCATCTGCAGATTGAGGAGGTTTGGATTATATGACCTCTGAGGTCACTTCCAGCTCTGAATTTGTGACCCAATGATTACTCTAAAAAGTAGCTATGTGAGTAAGTAGGAATGGACTCTAGAAAGAGGGAGAATATTATACTTCCAAGATGCACACATAGCAAAGAAACAAAACAGCCACTTCATTCATTAACCACATTTGCCAATCGACTGATCAACGAAAATCTATTAAGTACTTAACTTACCAAGTTCAACACTCTGCTAAATGCCAGGCATACCAATACAGTAAATGACATAATCCTTTCTCTCAAGGAGTTTAAATTTTATGCCGCTGGAGGCAACTAGCATAGACAAAAGTATATACAAAATTAATCACTAAAACCAACCATTCAATAAATAAATAAAGCAATGAATGAACTGGGAGATATCTGCATGGCTAAAGATAGAAAGATGGATAGATTGTGTGTATGTATGTAGATAGGTAGATAGGTGGGCAAATAGACAGACAGGCAGACAGATAGATAAGATTAGGGAGGAAGGAAATGAATATTTATTGAATGCCTACCATGTGGCAGGCACTGTGCTAGGTACTTTACAAATAGTGTGGACACATGAGGCAAAGAGACCAATTAGGAAGATGTTGCAATAACCTAAATAACACATGCTGAGGACCCAAATTAAAGTTTGTAGGAGTGTGAGAAATGTCCTTTAAGATGTCTTCTCACTCTAAATCTAGATCTTATGAACACTTTGTACTGCTAGATATTTATAAACCACTCTATTATAGATATTTGTCTGTGCATATTTAAAATAATAAAAGATAAATATACATGGCATGAAGAAATTTCATATTTATGAAATATATGTACATATATAATCTTGTATTTTGCTCATTGTTTTAAATGATACACATAAATCTATGTATACATGGTCATATATTTTAATCTCATTATTTTGTTTTACTTTTATCAGTTTTATATAGTAGAAAATTCTGAAATGAATCATTACACAACAAAAATACCTAAAATATGCACATTTTTATATTTTTAGAATATATGACTTTTATTTAAATAAAATGATTCTAAATCTGTGATCCTGTGAAGATATATGTATTTAAATATATGGCATATATGTATAAAGAAAGTGCATATATTTTTATTTATATATGTACACACATGATTTATATATATGTGGCTATATACACATATAATTACATATGTGTATGTATCTGTATCTATCTATCTATCCATATTTACATATTCTCCTCTACTAAACCTTTCAAAAGCAGGGACAATGCTATTCACCTAGCATTATGCCATCTATACTGTTGTGGTTCTGTCTTTCTTTCTTGTCTGACTCTTCACGATCCCATGGACCCTTGGAGTTTTCTTGGCAAACATGATGGAGTGATTTGCAATTTCTTTCTCTGATGTGTCTCCATTTTACAGATTAGGAACTGAGGCAAATAGAGGTTAATTGACTTTTCAGTGTCTTAGGCTGGATTTCAACTCCTTCTTCCTGGCTCTAGCCCTGGTGCTCTATATACTGCCCGGATCAGCTGCCAAACTATCCACATAGATGGAATCCAGTATAAAAATTAATTGGATTGAAGTGATAAGCTAAGGCAAAAGGTGAAAGAAGGTAAAACATTTTAATTTCACTTCTTATTAATAGCTCCAGAAAAATTATAGTGGGAAGAAGATTTTAAACTAGTCTGAATCTTGCAAAATTATACTTTTTGTTTCCATTTCAGTAAGCTCAGATATCCCCATTACTAGGAATAGCTATGAACTATTTAAAACAAGCACTGTTCACAGAGCTCTTTAGCTGTTTCTGACTATCTTATGGCTTTCTGGGTCAACAAACAACTGGCATTTTATTTATTTGTGGATTACTGGGCTACATTCTGAGTGTTGGAAACATTATCCAGGCAAACTTTCTTATACAGTTTACCTAATAAAGGAGAACTTATAGAAAAATATTCCTCTTCTGCCATATCTGGCAGGAGGCAAACTTGCAAGAGAGCCCTCTTTTAGAAAAAATAAACATTTTCCTGATGGTGAAAAGAATAAAATATGAAATGCTAAAAACAGTATAGTGTACTAATAAAATATAAAATAAAGGTTTCATAATCTAGTAGTAAATCTATGAGAAAAACTCATATCAAATATGGCTATTTTTCTTACAATTCTAAATGAAATTTTCTACATCAAACCAAAGACACCTTTCATATGTCATAATGCTTATGCTCAATAAATGCTTTTTGACAGTGATGGTTCTGATGATGCCAATGAGAGGAGATGACAAATGGAAGTGGGCATCATATTGATTCGGGAAGGCTAATTTCCTACTTGACAAGTTGGGGTCATTTTTTAAGAGGAATGCCCTAGTCAATTTTTAATAATATTCATGAATTTTCAAAAATAATATTTTTGAAGTTTTAAATTAAAAAATATAGTTTCCATTATAATCACTAAATAGTATGAGTCCAGACCGTTTATATTACTCGTATTTTGTCCTATTTCTCTAGTTTTTGCTTTGATTTGAGATATCTTTTGAATGGTGGACAGAATCTATTAGATAGTAAGGTTACATATGCAAGTGAGATACTTTTGAAGGAACATCAACATTTTCAAGATACCAGGATAACATTTACTGTAAGGAAAAGGAAAAAACAATATACAATCCCTGTTTTCTATTTTTACAAAGACTATGGAGGTACCTCAAATTTTTGGAAAATAAAAGTTTTTGGGGAAAATGTTTATTAGATCTCTTTGTCCAATGGGTCCAGCTACAGAGGTTTATGCTTTCAGCTAAACAGATTACTATTATTATTATTATTTTGAAATTTGAAATATTGTGCCTTGCCACAGTTTATATTCCAGATTTTAGTTATAAAACCCCAGGTATCTCAGAACCTTATTTCCTTGCTGTAACTGGATAAGACCTGATATTTATATATTCTACAATAAATCCTTTAAATGGAATAATATGGCAGCATTCTTGAGAAACATCTATTCAAACTTTCATTATTATTCTTGTCATTATCATTGTTATTACTATTAACAATACAATTATTGAACTACTCCTGTAAGTTGTGGATTGATTGATATGTTTGTGCTAAATTATGATAATAATTGTTTAAGGAACCTTGTACTATGTTCAGCTTGGAGTAGCCTCAGCCAGGAGTGATTGGTCTGGAGCTGCTTTGTTAAAGCTCCTTTGAAAGTTGTGCTATTATGTATCTCAGACTGTGTGGGTTCTAGGACTCAGGCTTCCTGGAAGAAGCACATATTCCTACATTTCCCCAAATCTAAATTGCTAACTCTCTTCTAAGACTCTAAAGATATTCCTTTTTTAAAAACAGTTAACAAATATCCTCTCTCTGTCATGTTTTCTCTATGCCACTAGAACATAAAAACATGAAAATAAAATACCTGCAACAAAGATAGTCAACTAAAATAAATTCCTTCAATGACCATGTACAAAAATGTGTCATTCTAAATATTATTCTAAATATCTACATCACTCTCTGTCAGAAGATGGACAGCATTCTGTCAGTTATTCTCATCATTCTCTGTAAGCATGGGTGATAATTGCTTGAATCAAAGTTCTTGCATCTTTTAAAAATATGTATTTTTGTAATGTTATTTTATGGTTCTACTCCTTTCACTCTGCATCAATTCAAAGAGAGGTTCAAGTGATGGTTGCTGCCCTTATCCCTTTTCATTGGTATAGACTTCTAGTTGCACACTCTGTATATAGTAATGAGTCATCCTGTTGTTTATATTTTGTTACCTAGAATATCTCTTTTCATTCTCTTTTACCTTACTTTTTAAAGAACATCAAAATATGCCCCAAACTACTTCTAGCTTTTCATATTAATTATTTTCACCTATGAACCCTGTTAGCATTGTTTCTATTAAACTTTACTCTTTTCATCAAGAATTCTTCAATGTCCAATATTTCATTATGTGCCCACCATAACATTATATTGTTTTACCAAGTAACTATTACTGCTTGTAAGTCTATATCTCAAACCCTTAGGAATATTGAATTCCATGCTCTCCACTCCTTTAAAATAATAGTGGCTACATCTTGCGTAATATTCACTCTGGTTTCCAAGACTATGACTATCTTTCTTTCTTGCTTCTTTGACCTGAAAACTCTTGATTTTTTGGATAGCATATTCTCAGGAGTATTTGTTTTGAGGTTTCTTCTACAAAAATAGATTCTTCCATTTTTTACTTTGTCCTTTAGTTCTAAAAGAGCTAGTTTTCTTATATGTCTTAAAGTACAATATTCAGGCTCATTTTTCGGTCATGGCATTTATGTAGTACAGAGATTCTCAAATTATTCCTCCATCTGTTTTTCTAGGCATTTAAAAATGAGATAATTTACATTTTTCCATTTTTTCTAAATTTCTAAATTTTGTTTTAATATTTTTTGTTCTCTCACCTATTAGTTTCTTCTTGCTATATTCCAGTTTTCAGAGAGTTTATTTCAATTCTGTTTTCTGCCACTTGGGCTAAACCATTAATTCTTTGTACACATCTCTCCATTTTTTTCTGTTCCATTTTTCATTCTTTCTCTCTAACTTATTTCTTCCCCCCAATTTTTTTCTTCAAAGTTTTCATTAATAGTAACAATTTAAGCTCCTTTTTAACCTTTGCTTCTTTTCTCCTATGAATTCTAATGGATCTTTTGGGCATGCTGTGCTTTTCTTTGAGTCTTTGCTTGTAGGAGTTTGGGAGTTCTTTCCTCCTACTGTGGTGATAATTTGGGTGTCCCTGCCCTCACAATAGTTCTTTATCTTTTCCTTTCTTTTGTTTAGTCATGTTTCCAGGAATTAGTTCTGGACCACTAGCCACTGCTAGAGATAAATAACTGGAAAATCTGGGGGCCGAATCTATGAACCACTCTAACAGAAACTTCAGCTACTGTCCTATGTGAGTGCATAATCTCTTGAGAGTCATAAGCTTAGGGCTTTTGACATGCAATCAATGATCCTAGACAACACAGGTTCCACAGTTCCTGCCCTAGTCCCTTGGCTGTAGACAAAATTTTATATGTTTGTCTGGAAAAAAGACCCACTGTAATTTGTCCTATGATTTTCTGCTCACCACTTAATCTAAGATTATTCTTAGGTTGTTGTTGGAGTAGTTATAGGAAGACCTGAGCTATAATGTGTCCTCCTACTCTGTCATCTCAAATTAAGAAGTTCTAGAAAGGTTTGTTTTTGATGTTAATGATGAAGCATATTCAGTATGTCAGTTAGCTTTTATCCATGGTGTACTTTCAAAAGAATGATTGAATAAAGGAAGATGAAAAGGAAGATAGAGACAGACAGACAGAGACAGAGAGAATTTATTATAAAATAGGTGAGTACAAGGAGAATAGTCTATAATGAGAGAGAATTGTAAAAAAGAAAATATATCTATTGCATTCCTCACAAAAATTTATGTGTTCAGAGTGAATAAGGAGAAATGTATTTGACTACTGATTATTTAAAATATTTTTGTGTATATAAGCATAGGATTTTATCAATAGAGAGGGATATCTGATTGTTTCCTAGTTAGGATGGGCCAGGTCAGAGAGGTTATGGGTCTAGTCTCATCCTAGTCTCACCACTACATAGTAATAAAATATTGATGAACTTTAACAGCCATGCCCTGGCAAATGTAAATATCTTACAGAGAGTTCTACATATGAATAAAAGTGAGTTGGGCAAAAATAAGAACAAAGACGTGGGATGGGAGAATGACTACTAGCAAATGTGGCATGCTCATAAATGGGTATTAGGTGGGCACAGGCCCATATGAGAATCATTAGTAATACAATGGAGGGAACTCTTACCTTATTTAAATACTTTGGAAGATTGCCTGAGTAGTGGGTAATGTAAGGCAATATAAGCAGTTCTAATATCTAACTGATTCTTCTGAAATTTATAGAGCAATAGAATTGTCCATTGCAGAGTTTATGTAATGTTTTCCTTTTGAAACCTTCATAGATTCAAAAGCTGATTGAGGGCTGTAGGGATAGGCCACTAATCCAAAAATGTGTATATTCTGCTGGACCCAAGGCATGAAGATGGGGAAAAAGATTGAGGGTGACCCTAAGTTTATCTTCATATAGAGAATAGACTAAGAAGTTAAGGATAATTTTCAATAGCTTTTAGCAGGAGTATAGTAAAGAGCTAGAGAGAAAGAAAATCTTTCTTGAAGAGAATGTGGATTATGAAGCAAGTAGAAAAGAATATGGAGAAATATCTATGGGATAAAAATAACTCATAGTGAGAAGAAGGAGGAAGAACCTCCACCTCTGTTGAAGAAAACAATCAGTAGACCAAATGATGTTGGTGGCTGGAGCTTTGAAGAAGAAGGATAAAAGAAATGCTAGTGAGAGAAAAGAAAGGATGGGATCTAGAGGAGAATTAACCAAGCAGAGAGAAGAAATGTCCAACTATAAATGCACTGAATGTGGGAAAATATTAAACAAAAAAGAAAGGATGTTTAGATTTTATGAACTATACTTCGACCAGTTTTCTGTCTGGTGACATTTTTAGGGGAAAATTGGAGAAGGGAGGCCTCCTTTTTATTTTAAGAGTCATAGAGTTTGGAGAGAAGATATACCATTCTCATAGCTGCTTACAATCTGAAATTAGACTTATCTTATAAAATAACCATAAGGCATGCTCTTGACATTGGCAATAGAGCTGTTTCACTTTAGTGATGTTTTGCTGTGATCCTGGGTTCAATTGTGATGGATTGTGGAGTGGTCATTGAATGAAAGAAGTAAAATAGGATGTTATATAGAAAGATATCACAGAGAATAGAACAGCAGTTAAATGTTCAAAATTGAGTATTGAACTACCTTACTTCTGTAAGGACTTAATCAAAAAATGTTGAGCAAACTAGAAGATAGCTGTTTGACAAAAATTAGATATAGAACAGAACCTTACACTGTACAACAGAGATGTGTAAGACTAATATATGAAAGGTCACATTTATAAGAAAATTAGAGGAACAAGGGAAATATTTACTTTCAGAACAATGGATCAGGGAAAGGTTTATGCCAAACATGGGATGGTGAGAATTATACAACAATATTTTGTTTATTTTGCTCTCTCTGTAAAAAATATTTTTAGAAGCTTTCTTTTTGGTGGTAAAGAATTAGAAATTGAGGGCCTGTCCATCAATCAACAAGTTGTGGTGTGTGATTGTCATTGAATACTATTGCATTATTAGAAATAATGAACAGGTTGCTTTCAGAAAAGCCTAGAAAACTTGCATAAACTGATGCAAAGTGAAATGAGTAGAACCAGAAAAAGATTATATATAGTAACAACAATATTGTATGATAACCAACTGTGAAAGAAATAGGTATTCTCAGCAAAATGATTTAAGAAAATTCCAAAGGATATAATGAAAAATGCTATTTCTGATGAAGTCTGAATGTAGATTGAAACATACTTTTAAAAATCATATTTATTTTTCTCATTTTTCATTTTGCATGTGGTCTGTGTTTTCTTTCACAACATGACTAAAATGGAAACATCATTTGCATGAATGCATGTGTAAAGCCTGTATTAAAATGCTTCCTTTCTTAATAAGAATGGAAGGGAGTGAGAGAGGAGGTCAATTTTGAAAAAAATAGTTAAAATTATTTTTCAAGTAATTGGAAAATTATATTTTAAAAAATTAAGTTCATTATACATATGAAACCAATGTGGTTAAAATTAAAAGGAAAACTCAAAAAGATTTTACAGTAAGATTCTCTGACAAATATCTCATTTTCAAGATACATAAGGAACTTATTCAAATCATAAGAATTAGAGCTATTCTCAAATTAATAATGCCAAATGATATGAACTTTCAGTTCTCAGGGGAAGAAATTTAAACATCTATCACTATGTAAGAATATTCTAATTTTTAATCTACTAATAATGATACAACAAAAATTAAGGGAATCCTTGAGAATCCATTTCATTTTCATCAGACTAGAAAAGTTGATTTAAAAAAAGTTAAATGAGAAATCTTGGAGAATGTTAGAAAACAAGCAGATTAATATACTTTTGGTAGAGCTTAGAACAGTATCTATTCTGTAAAGCAATTGTTCTTGACCTAAAAAGATACTAAATCGTGCTTGTCATTTCATCCAATGATACCTTGGTTAGGATTATACTCTAAAGAGAATGAAGCAAGAGTATATGTACAAAGGTATTTAAATCAACTCTTTTTGTACAAGAACTGGCAATTAAAGGAATATCCATTATCTGAGGAATTCCTGAATAAATTGTAATTTCTAGATGTGATGAAATATTTTTGTGCTATAAGAAAAAAATAAAAAAGATGGTTTCAACAAAAGTGGGGAAGACATATCAACTAATGCAGAGTGAAATGAACAGATTAAGGAGAATGATTTATACAATAACAACACTGTTTAGACAAACAGCTTTGAAAGACTTAATAACTCTGAGCAATGACCAGCTATAATTCCAGAGATCTAATAATATTCTGTAGTGCCCAACAAGGGATGGATATGAACTTAATTAGTGACAAATGAGAAGAGCTAGTGACAACATGTGAGAATCTTCATGAGTGTCAACCTAAGAGACATCTGTACTGTTAATTACATTTTTACATTTTTCCTTATGGCTTCTCTGTTGAATAGACAGAGCAATTCTCAAAGCTAGTCACTCAATGAGGTTATTATAAATGCTCTAAGGCATTAATAAGATATAATTATTCATTAAATGTCATTATTGCATATGAAATGTTTTTAAAAATACATGTTTAGAACTGGAAAGGATACTGGAGTTCATCTAATGCCCCTACCTTACTTGAGAGATGAGGAAACTGAGTCCAACAGATTTAGTAGCAATTGAAACAACTAAGTGATATCAGTGGTGAAGACAGGTTTCTCTTCTCCATGTCTAGAAAGTAAGATTTCCAGTTCACAAGCTGCCCTTTTACACAGTTGTTAGTGTCATAAAATAAAATTTAGCTTAAGGTATCTAGAAAAGCAATGTGGGTTATAGGAACATTATAGTTGGAATAAAAATAAAAACTTGGGTTTGAGTCAAGCTATAATATGTGCTAAATATACCAAGGCGGGTTATTGCCTTCTGAGTCATAGCTTCATATTTTGTAAATGGAGACAACACTCACACTACCTACTACATAGAATAGTAAGGACAGAATTTTGCAAATTGCAATGTGTTTGATATATATGAGTTACTATTCAATTGGTAAAAGAGATATGACCTCCATAGGGTCACATCACAAACTGCAGTATTTATCTCATTAATTTTGATGAAGATCAACCATTTGTCATTTCTTTTTTTCAATTTCCCCAATGGAAAGCAGGACAACAGGAATGGTAAACATGTTGGCTAATTTGTTCAAGTTCTTAAATGCTTAAATTCTCCAAGGTTAGGAAGTCCTAATTTGATATTTCACTGTGGAAGAGAAGCAATACTGTGTTCTCAAAGGGCTATGCTAATAGAGTTCAACTCTAGCCAGCACTGCCTGGGTGGAAAAGCTTCAAAATAGTCCTAGAAATAGATTATATGTACTTTCTGAAAATTAATCCAGCTAAATAACACCTAAGTACCTAACTCTAATCCTAACCCTTCAGGGCATGGACTTTTTTCTCTTTCTCTCCAGGACCTAAGGCAGTATCTAGCATATAGCAGGAGGTTAATAAGTGCTATAATTGGTTAAGTATGAGAAGGATAGTTACTAGTAGACTGACTACTTTTGATAGGTAGGTGGCACAGTGGATAGAATACCAGTCAGGAAGATTTGAGTTCAAATCCTGCCTCAGATACTCAACATTATTCCATATAAAACTTTGACATCTTGTATTTCTGTGTTCATGATAAACATTAAAAATTTTTTAAAAAGACCAGCATGAAAATACCAACAACTTTTGTGCCAGCATCTCTATAGGAAAATGAAGACCTACAGAATTTCTGGGAACACTTTGATAAGACCTTCAAAATCAAATAAAATTTTTAATTCAATGACTTTTAATATAAAAGTGGGCAAAATGAAGAAAGCAAAAATATCAGCAAGTGTAATGCAAAAATAGGAAATAAAAGAGGTCAGACATGTTACACACAAGTATCATTGTCATAAGTTGTGAATAACTTTACAAGAAAAAACCTGAAAGGCACTGGTTATGAATGCTGCATAACATAAAAATTGGATTTTATTTAAATGTAGATACAATTCAAATAATCATTCTCTGACAAAATTTGATGCATGTTCTCTCCTCCCCTCTGACTCTTTCCTCCCTCTATGAGATAGCAGATAATAGGATGTTGGTAATACATGTGTTGTCATGCAATACATATTTCTATGTTTGTCATGTTTCAAAAGCAGAAACTTATTTATACTAAAGAGAAATTCATGAAGGGAAAAAAGTGAAGAATGGTATACTTCAATCTCCATTCAGACTCCATCACTTCCTTCTATGGTAGTATATATATATTAACTTAAATCCCTTTGAGTTGTCTTGGACACAAAAATTTAAATTTATCATATCTTAACAGAAAGTAAACAAGTGATTTATAATGAAAAAGGTCCTTTTTTAAGATGAGATATCTGTATATACTTGGAGCCAGCATCAAAATCGATACCAAATCAGAAAAGAAAATAAGAAAAATAATAAGAAAAAATATACACAATTGCAAAAACTCCAGCTCAAATTAACTAAACTATTAATAATGAAAATGGGAAATGGATAAAAAAATAGATTTAAATCCAGTTTGTAACCATAAATCAAAATAACAAGAAAAAAAGACTTCAGAAACCACTACAGTTAGCAATCTCTTTGCCAATAGAGATATACTATAGCCAAACACTTCATTTTATAATATAATTTATTTTAAAATATTACAGAGAATGGAAATATAAAATATCATGCAATATTATCTTATAAAGTAAGAAATAATGGAAGAAAAATAATTTTATTAAGTGTAAAGAAACCTAGTAGAATCAGTTCTGAAGTCATTTAAGAATACAATTTAAAAGAGGGAAGAAAGATAATAATGGATAACATCTATGAATAAAATTTTAACCAATTCTTTTCTCATTAAAAACAATGGAGTAAACCACATTTGGATTCTAATGTTCTAATTATTATACTGACCAATATGGAGAAGGAAACAAAAATAGTACCAAAGAAAACAAGGATGGGACAAGTATCACAGGTGGACCAAATATCTGCAGAGTAAGATTATGTTGGAGAGAAGACACTGTAAAGACACATAAAATTTATTCTTAAGATACCTAGAAGAGAGAAAAAAACTAAACTTTTGGAAGAAAATCACAAATACAATAACTATTTACTGATCCATCTAATTTTCCATCTCCATAAAACCTTTGAGAATAATCTGTCCAATGTATAATACTAGATAATGCTTATATAACACTTTAAAATTTAAAAAGAGCTGTAGAAATGGTGCCATTTTGTCATCACAACAACTCTGAAAGATAGGTGCTCTAATTATTTACTTTTTTAAAGATGAGAAAACTGAGGCAGTTTGGAGTGAATTGATTTGCCCATGGTCACATGGCTCTAGAATCATAGACAGGATTTAAAATAAAATCTTGACACTTTTAAGACTATCTCTCTATCCACTGCACCAGCTACTTGTCTCTAGTTAAATGAGGACAACCTTGATGTGCCTATGAAAATGGAAGAGGTGGGCTATTAGGAACAATTTTTATAGTAGGTTATGTTTTCAATCATAGCTTGACTGAAATGTGCAAAGAATAAAAGGTCCCACTTTATAGTTTTAATAGATATAGGGTATGTATTTTAAAATATATACACACATGCATATGTATGCAGGCATGTATTCATGAATATAAACATATATATATACACATACATACACACACACAGACACACACACACACATTGTTCCTGTGAGGTAAAAGACCATTTTAAATGCTCTTCTCTAACAAGGCTCTTCCTGTGTATATTCAAAATAATATAAGATTCCATGAAAGATATAATACTTGAGGTTTTTTTAATCACCTCATAATTATCAAGCAAATAATAAAAGTAGAAACATATGCTCAACACTCTCCTGAGTGATATTCAGTGCATTGTAGATTCTTTCAAATGCTTTTGTGTGCAGATAAATTTGAACTGATTTCATCAAACATTGAAACATTGTAGAATTTTTTAAATAATAAGGAAAGCAATAATTAGTTACTTATATAGCCCTTTACAGCTGACAAAGTGTTTTTCAAATACAGTATTATCTCATTTTATCCTTACAATCACTGGAGTTAAGCAATAATATTATCCCCATTTCATTAATGATAAACTTAGGTAGAGAGAAGTTAATTAACTGACTAAGGTCATATAGCTAGTAAGAATTTGAGGTTATACTTGAAATTAAGTCTTTCTGATTCTAGGCCCAGTATTCTATAAGAACCATAATCATTAAAAAAAAGTTCAGCATAACCTTCTAACAAAATTAAAATTATAAGAAAATAGTAAATGAACAATGATCATTACCTATACTTTTTATATGTAATTCAATAGAAAATCAGTAGAGTCGGTTCATAGATTATAGATATTTATAGATATAAATATTGATCAGGCTACCTAGATGGTGCAGTGGATAGGGCACTAAGCCCGGAGACAGGAAGACCTGAGTTGAAATCTTGCCTCTGGCACTTACAAGCTATGTGACCTTCAGCATGTCACTCAATCCCATTGGCCTCAGTTTACTCATTGGTAAAATGAGCTGGAGAAGGAAATGACAAAACCACCACAGTATCTTTGTCAAGAAAATCCCAAATGGAGTCACAAAGAGTTGGGCATGACTGAATAACAACATATAACAAGAGATATAGATTTATATTTAAATAGATATCAATGGATATAGATGTAGATTGAACAGAAAATGTGAATGCAAAATGAGCTGGACCCAGAATCAAATAGGAAGTAAGGTGTGGTAGGGCTTACTACCGAGGGCTGGAGAATTTTGTAGCATTTTAATAATTCTCACCTTCTCCTGAAACAGAGGTATATCATTTTAATATGAATATTCCTTTAGTGATGTTATATGGTTTCAAATCATGAAATATCATTCTCAGAAAAAGTGTAAAGTTAAAAGTCATCCAAAATGCAATGGAGATGTACATGATGTGTTTGACTTAAGTTGTGACATATTTCCTAAAACTAATTTCACAGGAGAAATAGTTTAAATGGCATCATCAGGACACATTTGGTTGGAAAAAGGCATGGAATCATTCTTGAAATCAGAGGAAAAGGTAGCCATTGTATCTCTTACATATGCTTTGCCAGGATCCACATAATGTCAAGAGATCTAGAAGAAGAGCCCAACCTTTTTGGTAGATACCCATGTAGAATTTATGGGAACACATGGACAAGAATCTCACAAGTTGAAAAGTGCATAGGAAATAATAATTGATTCATAGAAATTTTTAAAGTAAATTAGATGCTAAGCATTCATTAGAAGGCTATATAGTATGCTGAACTTAGTCCTTAGGTCTAGGTTCACAATAAACATTAGGGAATTTTCCTAAAACTTTTTGAGAGAAGTTTGAGCCATAGCTTCTTGATCAAATCCCTGATGTCTTGTGTTCTACCTTTGTGAACTTGGGGAAGTAACTTATCTTCACTGAGGTTTGGCATCTTAATTCATAAAATGAATTAAATGATTTCTAAGATCATTGCCGGTGTGAAATCCTATAATGCAAGTCCAAGTGGAAAGATTCTAGTACATTGGCAATGTAGGAAATATAATGGAACCAAATGTAAACTACAAAGAAAAAACACATAAACTACAAATAAATGAAAGTCTAAGTATTTAATCAAGGAGTCCCGTCATGAGTGGTGCCTTAGTGAGCCGAATTCAGAGTATTGTATTCATTACCCACATCTGTTTCCTCTCTGTACCTCAGGGAAGTTCCAATTCTAAATGTATGATACCATATTCCTATGTTACTTGAGATTTCAAATTGATTTAAGGTAGCCAGTTGCTCTTCTTTCAGTAAGGTTGTGAAGTGAGCAGAATGGGTTTTGACATTTAGATGCAATAAGAATTAAAACCATGCTGAAAAAAGTAAAAAAAATTAAAACTGTTATGCCTTTTGATTGATTCCCCTTCACTCCTCAATATTCCTAGGCACTTCAAATTCTGAATTTCTAAATGCATTACTAGATATTCAATAAATGTTTATAATTACATGGACCTACAGATTTTTTTTTTGATGCAAGAAGGTATAACGTTAGCTAAAGTTCATTGCTCTGTGTTTCAAACTTTGAAAACCCCATCATTGAGGAAAGAAAATACTGAGATCTCTTCCCCTAACCTAAAGCTTTCAGCCCTGTCACAATGCCAAGTTAGATACCAGGCTGTCATCTGACTAACTGCTAGAGTTGACAGGATTTATGATGAATGTAGTTGCTGCCTAATAGTGTAATTAAGTCAAGATAGAACCTATCATCCATTTCATCGCAAATACTAACTTCAAGTAAAAAGCCACCTTAATGGAGAAGAAAAAATAAATGCCCCCCTCCATGAAACTGCAATAGCTCATATTTCCAGAGACCAAAAATTCACATACTTCATTTTCCGATTCTGAAAATCATGTTCTTGCTTCTCCATTAAGGAAGAAAGAAATCAACATTTTTCATGCACATTCTTTGGAGTATTGATTCACTCCCCAGTTTTCAATGACTCATTGAAATGTAAGAACAACTACATTTTCCTTTCGTTATTATTCTTGAAAGCACAAACTACAATTAGGCACATAAGAACTATATGAGGAAAGTGGTAAGTTGTTAGCAAGTCCAACATGCCACACAGCAGTATTCTAGAGGAAAGAGTGGGGTCATAGCTCTTTTATTTGGGGGCTTACAAAGGAGATTTCAAGGTCTAAAGCACTCCAAACATTTATAATCATTAGACTTTGGTCCTTAACCTGCTTGTACTGATGGAAGAGATAATTGTCATGGGAGGATGGGGCTGTGTGTAAGCATAATCACATAGAAAACAAAGAATCAGGGCATACTTCAGAAGGCTTACATGTGACTAGAATTTTAATTGGTGAAAGAACATTATTTGAAAAGGGAGTGTAAAAAAGGGAAATCAACAAAAATATTTGGTAACTGTCTGGGCAAATAGAGCACCTTTAAGTCTCTCTGGTTTCCAACATATTCAAAAATGGCAGGTTACAAATTACAAAAGTAGCCCATTTCAGTATTGAGATTGAGGTTGACAGTGGCTAGCAGTATAAACTATAAGATATAAGACAGTGTTGGCTATAGTCACCTCTTCTCCCAGAAAATATAAATACTTCCCCCAACACTAGGAAAGAAATCAATCACAATATCTTTCTTACTTTAGTTAGTGGGATTCACAGTTGCCCAACTAATGCGAACTCATCTGGAAAGTTCTGCTTAGGGAGTAGACCTAACTGTATTGGCTCACCTGCTGATGAGGATTCTTGAATCGGTATTTGACCTGGCCCAGTAATCTTTTTTCAGGATATACATGTCTCTACCAACCTTGACCTGTTGAGGCATACTCTTTCTGATCTTCTTAAGTGTCTGCTTGCTTTTCTCTGACCAATCCAAAATCAATCAGGAGATTATCAGACTCACTTCCTACTGTTTATCAGGGTCTTAAAGAAAAGGAGGAGTTTATAACCTCCAAAACTATTGAAGAGTCAAGCAATATCTTAAGCCTTTTGCATGCTCCTTTTTCTCAGAATCAAATAAAGGCTAACTAGTGGAAGTTTTGGGGAGGCAAAATTTGGCTCAATACAAGGAAGAGCTTTCTAATAATCATAGCTATAGAACAATGGAATTAATTCCCTAACAAATTATTTGTTCTACCAGTCATTGGAATGTTAAATATGTTTACTGAATGGAAAGGAAAGGAATTGGAATAGAGTTTAACATAGATGTTTGTAGGAGGAGGAAAATTGGACAGGGTGACCTCTAAAGTCTCTTTTAAATCTAAGAGTCCATGATTCTATTGATAATTTTTAATATCATTTTCTTTGTGGATTCAGGAATGCCCCTTTTGTTGTTTTTAATGTTTGTCTATTTTGGAGAATGGATCTGTTTCTTAAAAATCAATATAATTCTCACATGCTGTGAGAGCATTTATTAGTAACGTTCATATTTTGACTAGAACACTTTCTCAAGAAGAATTTATTGTTTTTAATTTCTACACACTGGAAAAAATCTCTTCCAATAGAGTGTGATGAATGGAACATATCTCATTAGTAATATTCTAT
This sequence comes from Gracilinanus agilis, assembly GCF_016433145.1. NCBI lineage: Eukaryota > Metazoa > Chordata > Mammalia > Didelphimorphia > Didelphidae > Gracilinanus > Gracilinanus agilis. Next base: position 256,744,456 of record NC_058132.1, read on the forward strand.
GGGGCATTTCCAAGCAATCTGTCAGGTATCTCCAGTGAGAAGGAACTCTAGGTGATGCAAGTTGTTATGGGAGGAAAAAAAGAGTGTATGGTAAGTACTTTTTAACATTACATTTTTTTTCCCTTTTCAACAGCTGCTACCTCTTAGAAAATATTAAAAATCTTCAGTCTACATGGAATTAATTCTGCCTATATGTCACCTATGTTCTAGTCCTATCTTCTCCATAATAATTATTGGTTGCTATAAAACAGCCCTGGGATCTTTATTTAGGAGCAGTCAATCTGTCCTTACTTTCATTTCTCTACTTTGAAAGCATAGTGATGTCATCATTACACTTGCAGTAATAATACAAAGTGGTTTTTAGATACATATAAGTATAAAGAAAGAGAAATACTGTACTGACAAAATAATAACTGCCTCTAAGAAAGGTTCTTCAATATTTACCAAGTAGTATATTGGTTTTGATCAATGAACTATACTTTGTTGTGACTTTTACAGAAAGAAGAGAGAAATAAAGAAACAAAGAGACAAAGACAGAGAAAGAAAGAAACTAGGTAACAAAGAAGGAATGAGAAAGAAAGCAAGGAAGGAAGGAAGCAGATCACTAAGCATCTAACTCTTTTATTTCTTCTAAATGTATGTGTAATGCCAGCATCTGTGGATATGCATATCTAATTTCAATGCTGAAACCTGTTTAGTTTAACTTTGATCTATTTTCTACAGGAACATTCAAGGATGAGATCAGAAGCTAGTGGCAGTCAAAGCTCCTAGCTTTGTAAGATATCATTTAAATTTAATAAACTATAAATGCACAAAAGACTCAGTGACTTCTTCCTGCAGATGACTCTATTCTAGAAGTATTGTTTCAAGAAAATACACAATTGATAATGGCCATTTCCTCAAGTTTAAGTAGCCAGTGGGCTGACCATAAGCTTGAAAGATCATGTGCAATGGGAATGTCTATGTAAAGCTAAAGATTATCATTTGCAAAACAGTCTAAAGTTGTCATTGAATTTAATTGCTTTTTCATTGGTCTGTCTAATAATGTACTGATAGAGATGAAGAAAACTGAATCAAGAAGGTCAGCTTATCCTCTGGGAGGCTAGCAGGGACAGCTTGGTACATCAAACTTCAGACCACACTAAAGGTCTACAGAGCAGCAATAATTACTTCACATCTTATTCTTGGGTAATTTCATTAGTGTCATCTACAAGACATTTTTAATATAAAGTGGGGAGACTGGATGACCAATGGAGAGAGATTTTGGAGTGAAGCCACCGAAGAGATTGCTTCTGCTGGGCTAAGAAGATGCAGAGAACAAATGGCATCAGGGTATCCAAGCAGCTGCTGTGGCAAGGGCAGAAGTAGAAAACCTGCGAAGTTGGTCAGGTGAAAATACTACTCTAAGGATATATAACATCTCACTTCAAATGATGAAGCATAGTATTGGAAGTCTGGCAAATACAGCAAAAAAAGACAAACCTAGAAATACCAAATCAGAGATGACACAACTAGTTCATCCAGGGCAAAGGATATGGACAGTCATGTATTCACTCATTCTTTTTTTTAAACCCTGATCTTCCATCTTAGAATCAATACTGTATATTGGTTCCGAGACAGAATAGCAGTAAGGGCTAGGCAATAGGGTTAAGTGACTTATGCAGGATGACATAACTAGGAAGAATCTGAGGCCACATTCGAACACACGACTTCCTGTCTATAAGTCTAGGCTTGGATCTCTATCCACTGAGCCAATTGGCTATTCTTCATAGAAAACTTGAATAACAATGTGAATGGTGCATTACTCATTGTAGAGCCTTAGAATCAAGGGATTCTAGGTTTAGAGCTGGTAGACGACCTTGGAAACCCTTACCACCACCACCACACACATATTTTACAAATGAGGAAAACTGAAGCATAGAGAGATGAAATGTTTACACGGGGTCCCATTTTTTAACAGAGGGGTGGCCATGATAACAGTATGGTAGGAAGGCTAGCAGTTGTATGAAGGATAAAATGGAGGAGAGAAATTGAAGACAGGAAGACTAGGTAGCAGATTACTCCAACAATTAAGGGGTGAACTAAGGATTAGTGTGAGTGATAATGGTAAAGAAAAGAAAGAATGTATTTCTTTTAATTTTATTTTTTTAAACCCTTAACTTCTGTGTATTGGCTCATAGGTGGAAGAGTGGTAAGGGTGGGCAATGGGGTCAAGTGACTTGCCCAGGGTCACACAGCTGGGAGTGTCTGAGGCCAGATTTGAACCTAGGATCTCCCGTCTCTAGGCCTGACTCTCAATCCACTGAGCTACCTAGCTGCCCCCAGAAAGAAGGTATTTGAGATTGATTATAAAGGAATAATTAATAGAACCCAGTTATTAAACACTTAGATCAAAGAAGAGCACTGACAAGCTCAAATAAGACTCAATTTCTGAGCTTTGCTGTATAGGAACATGAAAATTTAATTGATATAATCAGGGAAGTCAGATAAAGTAGTCAGTTTGGAGGGGTGGTGAATTTAGTTCAGGGCATATTAATCTCTAGATGTTGAGAAGACATCCAGGTGGGAGTGTTCCACAGACTTGAAAATAGGAAACAAATGATAAAACCAGATTGTAGATTTATATATCTGAAAGTAATTCACATAGTGAATTTAAAAAAGAGAATCCAACCAAAGCAATCTTCAAGGAATACCCACGTTTAAAAGCAACAAAAAAAAGGTAGTTATAGAGGGAGGAAAAGGTAACAAAGAAATAAAGGAAGAACATAAGTTTTTGAGGGAAGGTCAGTGGAACCAAATTCATCAGGGAATTCAAGGAGAAAAAGAACATCTAAGGGCTATTAGATTTTCAACTTTAGTAGGGCTTTGACAGTTTATAGGGGGAAACAACATTTGCACAAATAAGAACAAAATTTCTTTTATTTTATCATACCAATTATGTCTTTGGTTATGGCTAATCCCAGGGAGAAGGACGCCTTAGTAAGGCAGCCTGGCAACTTTCTGGTGTAATGGATAGAAAGCTGGTTATGAGGTCAGAAAGACTTGAGCTCAGGTCTTACCTCAAACACATAACTGGTTGGGTAATCCTGTGCAAGCCATTTGATCTGCTAGTGCCTCCTACTCTTCCTTAAACAATTAAGATTATAAATTGAAGGAAAGATGGCATGCAGAGTACTCTCTGTAGGCTCTTGGCCCTGCTCCCTCCACTCTCTCCACTGCACCTGAAGACATTTTTTCACATCACCCACCTCTCTGCCCAGCAGCCCAATAGAAGTGCACAGTGGTGAAGGTCGGTGGTTCGCAGGCAGCAGAGCTAGAGGGAAGCAGAGTTCTGGGGCCACTCCTCTCTCCCTCTCTACACTCACCGAGGACATTCCTCACTTCATCCATCCCTTCACCCAGTAACCCAATGGGAGTGCTTCCTTCCTCCATGGTATGGGGTAAAGGAGGGGCACAGCACTCCATCTGGGGGGTGCAGTGAGTGTGGAGCCTAGCACTCTATCTCTAAAAGGTTCACCATCACTGTCCTAGGTGAAGAATATTAGGATGGTTGTTGGGGATATAGAGGCAAAAATGGTCTTGATCTCAAGGAGCTTACAAATATAATACAAGGTAGAGAGTGATGGAGGACAAATGAGAGGTCTAGGCCAAATGACCTGAGATATCTCTATCTTGGAGAGAACACTTTTGGCTGGCATATTTGCAAAGCCTCTTCAGCCTTTCTTAAGGAGTAACCTCAGTTGAACTTTGGGGGGAAAATGATTATGAAAAAAAGAGACCATATAATGTCTACTTATTTATTTACCTTTTTTAGGTTTTAATTTAGTTTTATTTATTTTTCCCTATTATTCATTTTTGTGAGTAATCTTATAAAACCAAAACACCAAAGCAGAAACCCAAATAAACAATTGAAAAATCATATGCTTTCATCCGTATTCTGACTCCAACAGTTCTTTTTTTGGAAGTGGATACCACTCTTTGTCCTAAGTCCCTCCTAATTTTTTTAGATCTTTGTACTGCTGAGAGTAACTAAGGCTATCAGAGCTGATTATTCTGCAATGCTGTTACTATGTTCAATGTTTTTCTGGTTCCACTTATTTGATTCTGCATCAGTCCATGAAGGTCTTTCCAGTTCTTTCTGAAATCATTCTGTTCATTATAGGGTGTCCATTTAGATAGATAGCATGTTAAGTCTGAGTGTCAACTATTAGTCAAGTTTAGTTGGAAAGTAAGAGGGGGTTAAAGGGATTAGTTTGAAATCAAGGTAGAAAGTTAGGGTGGAATCATATGGGTGAGTTTTATGTGCCAGACTATAGAAAAAACATATTTTGACTTATATACTGTGAAACTTTTTGAACAGAGGAGAGATATGATCATACCTGTGCCTTTAGGAGACAAGTTTAATAGCTATACGAAGGATGACTTAGAAAAGAGAATAACCAAAGACATGAAGAACAATCCAGGAAAGAAGGAATAACTATAATTGTCCAAGTGATGAAGCCTGAACTAGGGTTGTAGTAGAGTTAGTAGACATAATGGAACAGACAAGAAAGATATTATTGAGGTAGAACAATAGGACTGTGCTACTATTGGATATATAAGATGATAGGGAAAAAAAGACAGTTGAATAATATTTTGAACCTGGATTACTCAGGATTGTGGCACTATCAACAAACATAGCAAATATTGAAGGAGGAGTAGGTTTAGAGGGCAAGATGATGGAATTAATATTTTACCTATTAAATTTATGGTACAGATTGAATGTCCATAGGGAGAAATTTATTCAGGATGTAGGAGACATGGTTCCAGAGTTCAGAAAGATATTATTATCAAAAAATACAGATTTTGAAGTTATTTACAAAAGAGATTGTCATTCAATTGAGAGGAGCTATTGTGATAACAAAGAGAGAAGTTATAGAAAAGAAAAAGAAGATGTTAGGTATTAGTTTGCTGGCAAATATTTGGCAACTAACTTTTGAAAAGAAAAAAGTATGAACTTTTAAGGTTAATCTACATTATTTTAATTTTAATCACTTTTTTAAGTTTGAGATTTTGGTTTGTAACTGCTGATTTCTGAGACATATTCCTGCTGAAAATCAAACAATTGGCTTTCCCAGTCTCCCACACACTCCTAATTTTGTATGACATCCATTCCTATAGGACAGGAGATAGATAGAAAATTAAAGAAGAAACTGAAAAGGAGTATTTGTAGGTAGGAAGAGAAGCAAGCAAGAACAGTGTAATGGGAATCAGGGAAACAGAATGGTTAGAAATGAAGGGAGACTGATTCTGTCTAAAATTTCAGAGGAGATGATGAGGATATCTAAGGAAGTAATATCTTATTGAGCAATTAATGGATTGTTTCTCTCCTTCAAGGAAGAAGTTTTAGTGGAGTGATGGGGTCAGTGGCAAGATTGCAAGTTGACAAATGAGTAGGTGGTGAAGAATTGAAGAAATTGTATGACACAGATTTGTTTCAAAACAAGTTTAGTATTGAAAAGACAGAAAGATGTGTGGTGATAGTTTGAGGGCATGATGGGACTGAGAAAAGTTTAATATTTTTCCTAATCACCAACTAGATATCTCTCCAGTTTTCTACTGTAGAAACTCAAAAGTGATTCTAAAGCCCCTGTGATTTGACCTTTCGCTAAGTGCTTAACTTTTCAAAAGTAATAGTGACAGTTGAAGACAAAAGACTGAATTCCATATTCTTTTATTTCTTGTTCTGCTGATCTGTGATCTTAATTTTTATCCATTTCATTTGTCATCAGTTTTGTCAAAATATAATTGAGCAAAATATTTTCTTAGGATTTCCTCTAATTTCTCTTAATCTGTTATGAATTTTCTTTTTTGAAACTTTATTTTGGTAACTTGGTTTTTGCTTCTTTAAAAACAATTTTTAACTACCTAGGCACTTTTTAAAATCATTTTTTTCTCCAAAAATATTTAGTTTAAGTTAGTTCATTTTTGTTTTAATTGTTTCTCCTCTTTGATATACATAATTTTTATTTTTATGTTGAGTTGGATTTCAATTTTTTATTTTTGCTTTTCCCAATTATATATAAAAGTTTCCACCATTAAAAAAAGATGTTTGAGTTTTGACTTCTTTCCTGCCTTCCTTTTCAAACCTCAGCCCCCCTGCTCTGATATGATAAGCAATCTGATAAAGATTTTAGCACTGCAATCATGTAAATCATTTTCCCATATTAATCCTTTTGTGGAATGAAATTTGAATAAAACAACCTAATAAAGTGAAAAAAAGTTTGCTTTGGTCTGGATTCAGACTCCAAAAGTTGTTTCTCTTGAAACAGATGGCATTTTTTTTTATCATGAGTCCTTAAGGATTGTTTTAGATCATTGTATTGCTGAGAATAGCTAAGTTATTCATGGATGTTCATTGTACAGTATTGCTATCACTATGTTCAATATTCTCTTGGTTTTGCTTACTTCATCTTACTTCAGTTCATGTAAGCCTTTCCAGGTTTTTCTGAGTTCCTCCTGTTGATCAGTTCTTATAGCACAATAGAATTCCATTAATCTTCACCCATTCCCCAATTAATGGGTATTCCCTCACTTTCCATTTCTTTGCAACCACAAAAAGTTCTGCTTTAAATATCTTTGTACATATAAGCCCCCCCCCCCTTTTTTTACTCTCTTTGGCATACAAACCTAGTAATGGAATTGCTAGGTCAAAGGGTATGTAATGTTTTATAGCCCTTTGGGCATAGGTCCAAATTGCTTACCACATTGTTTCAATCAGTTCACAATTCCTCCAACAGTGCATTAGTGTCTCGATTTTCCCACATCTCCTCCAAATTTTGTCATTTTCCTTCTGTGTCATAATAGCCAATCTGATAGGTGGGGAGTGATACCTCAAAGCTGGGTTTAATATGCATTTCTCTAATTCCTAGTGATAGAGCACTTTTTCCCATGACTATAGAAATCTTTAATTACTTTGTCTAACTGCCTGTTCGTATTCTTTGACCATTTATCAATATGGAAATGACTTGTATTCTTTACATTAATTCATTTCTGTAAGGAATTGACAAATGAGGCCTTTATTAGAAAGATTTGTAAAATTTTTTTCACCATGATAATTAGTATCATGCAAAGAAAATTAGCGCCACCCCACCACAGTATATCTAATGGCTGCCTGAGTGTCAACATCATCCTGAGGCCCACTACCCACATTCAGAGGAAGAACTACAGGAGAGGAAACATATAAGAAAAACAACTGCTTGAACGCATGGGTCGGGGTGGACATGATTGAGGATGTGGACTCGAAACTACCACACCAATGCAACTACCAACAATTTGGTAATAGGTCTTGATCGAGGACACATGACAAAACCAGTGGAGATGTGCCTCGGCCATGGGTGGGGGCAGTGCGGGGGGTGAAGGGGAAGACGGGAGCGTGAATCGTGTAACCATGTTAAGAATGAATATTAATAAATGTTTAAATTTTTTTTTAAAAAAAGGAGAAGCTAGTTGGATTTAAAAGGTGAAGGCAGGAAGGACAAGCCTGTTCTCTTGCTTCCAGAATGGAGATAGATCAGATGCACTATGTCAAGGGTCAGTAACCTTTTTGGCCATGAGAGCCATAAACACCACATTTTTTAAAATGTAATTTCATGAGAGCAGTACAGTGCTCACAGTGCCGCTCCTGTAACAGTGCCTGAAAAAAATTGACTTTATGGCTCCTGCAGAAAGAGCCATATCTGGCCCTCAAAAGAGCCAGATATGGCTCGAGAGCCATACGTTGCCCGACACCTGCACTATGTGGTAAGAGTATATGCTGAAAGCCTACTAAATGGAGAACATATATTAAGCTTTTCCTTAGAGTGATCTATCTTCTCTCTTTTTCATTTCTCATCTTATCTTTATGTTAATAAAGTAGAAAAAATTATCTAACCCAATTCCCCAATTTTATATTAACAGTATGCATTATTCTTTATCCTATTTTATTCCATTTAGTCTTTTCTCTGTCCTTTCATTCTATCATCAAAAGTGTTTAGCTTCTGACCACCACATCCCCCATCTGTCTTCTTTTTTTTATCAACCCCACCTTGATTTATCCCCTTTCCCTTCTACTTTTCTATAAGATAAGATAGAATTCCACACCAATTGATTATATGTGCTCTTCCATCTTTGAGCTAATTTCAATGAGAATAAGGCCCAAGTTATCTATCTCCTCCATACCACCCCACATCTTCCCTTCCACAGTAAAAGCTCTTTTGTATCTCTTTTATGTGTGATAATTCACCCCATTCTATTTTTCCCTTTCTCCAAATGCATTCCTCTTTCTCATCCCTTAATTTTATTTTTTTTTATACATCTTGCCATCATATTTAACTCACACACTTGCCTTTTGTCTATATATACTACTTCTAGCTGCCCTACTAATGATAAAGTTCTTAAGAGTTAAAGAATTTTCTTCCCAGGTAGGTATGTAAACAACATAATCTTCTGATTTCTCTTTCCTATTTCTCTTTTTTATGCTTCTATTTAATATTGTATTTGAGACTCAAATTCTCTCTCTCTTTCTTTTCTGGAAACATTTAGACAGAATAATTTTCTTCCATTCATACCATTGCTATCAAGTCAACTATTGCTAGCATACTTGTCATGGATGTGTGGAAATCCTTTGCTGTTGTAAATGTTATTTTGAATAAACTTTTTCTATTAACAAAACTAGAAACATTCAGCTGACTTTGAACCTCATCTTAAACATCCTGGTTTTTTTTATTATTATTCCTTTCAGAGTCATTTGCAATCATGGTGACAATTTGAGGTTTTATTAAATCCCAGGTAAATGTAGAACGTAGCATCGATAAATATCAAGGACACAATGGGTAGTAGGATTGCTGAATATCTGATGTTCCTAAGTGTGCTACTCGCATGCATTGGCAGTCTCTACATGAGTCTTTATCTTCCTCCACTAGGGCTGAATTCCTGGGGAGGGTATGAGTGAGTCAGTGCTAGCAGGAGGAGTTTCAGACTACTTTTGGCTAAGGCTGCATACTGAAAGCCTAGTTGAAAATGAACAAATAACTGCTGGTTATGAACAGCATTTAAGAGACACATATCAGTTACCATGCTCTGTCAATGCTTCTTTCATGATACTTCTCAAATTCATGCCTTCCTTCCCATTTCTATTGTCTGCCTGACCTTCAGCCCCTCAACTATTCCTTCTTTAAACATGAAGGCGAGCAGGTTAGGTATAAACTCCATTCTATTGACTTGACTCCTTGAGTTAGCAGCTTGAACTTGGCCCCCAGGAGAATTTGATGGTTTTAACTTTCAAGGTAAAAGAGAAAAAAAAAGCCTCTGAATTCTTTAAACTGGAGGTTTAAAAATGGAACAGAGAACAGTTCCTGAACTATCTAGTGTTTTGAATAGAAATGGTAACATTTTCTTAGTACAGCTTTGTTATGACTCACAGAAAACTTCTGACATTCGAACAAGGTTGAGCTTATAGCATTTTGATTAATTTAAACTTGCACTCCTGGATTGTTTCCTCCATTTTGGAAAATACAGCATGCATGATGATGCATTACGGTACTTTAGAGCAATTTGTCTCATGGCATACCATAAATGACTTACATTGACATAAAGCAAGTTAGTACACCATTAAGTCTCATAAATCACCCGCATTTGGTAGTTGGTATAGATGAGAAACATTAATGGGGCTTGAATTTGTTTCAGGTGCTTGAAACCCACTGAATTCACTCACCACTACACATTAAACACCAAGGAAAAGGAATGCCTTTTCAATACATTAACCACTTGTATTCTGCATACTGTTCCTATAGATCAGACCATTTATTGATAAGTTAAGAGAAGCAGGATGGGAGAGGGGACAGAGAGCTGACTCAATGTCAGGAAGATCTGGATTATAAGACTACAGACACAAACTGACTGCATGACTCTGGGCAAATCCAGGACTATCTCTGTGTCCTAGGAAACTATACGTGTATGAGTTGCAAAGAAGTTGCTGATCTTCATTGCAAATGAAATCCCTCATGCTTCAAGCTAGGCCTCTGAGCCTGAAGTTGTCAAAGTTCCAAAACCAAAGAAAGAATTATTTGAGGGCACAGGTGAATCAAAAGAACTGTAAGGATAAAGATAAAGGAACTTGTAAATAAGAGTGATTCTGTACAACCCAATCTACACCCTACCCCTTTATCTCCTAACCACAGAATGCTAATTTCTGTATCTTAATTTAACTTAACATCTGCCTTAAGGCTTTTATAACTTCCATATTTCCACTTGTAAGCCTTAAGGCAGATGTTGGGGACATTAGGACTAACTGGGAATAGAAATCTAGGAATAGGAATGAGATTATGGAAACCTACACATGAGGTCCAGGGAAAGAAAACCAGTTCTAGATGTTGGGAATAGCCATTATAATAGGTTTTTGTTGTTGTTGTTTGTTGTTTGTTGTTGTTGTTGTTGTTGTTGTTGTTGTTGTTGTTGTTTTCAGAAGCAACTGGAAAGGTATTTGTCTTTTCTATGTCTAAAGGAGTAAGATTAGAATGAGGATTTAGAACCAGGCATACTACTAAAGAAGACATTCTCTTAAAGGAATCTCTAATTTCACTATATCTTTGAACTATGACCATCGGTATATGGTGTACATCTTGTTATTCTTCTCACTGTAATCAAATAGGTTCTTATGTTCTTATTGGTTATCTTAATGTGATATCAATTCAAAAAGAATATCTCAAGAGTCTTCTGGGTCTGAGGCTGTGTTGCTATCAAAGAGCTTATAGTCCACTGGGTTATAATATATATATCTAAAGTAATTCTGAGAGAGGAAAGTAAAGACAACTGAGGAAAGGAGGTAAGGAATGAGTGAGAATATTTGAAAGACTTTCTACAGGGGCTGAGACTAGAAGGACCTCAGGTATTCCAAGAGAGGTATAGGTGAAGAGGAAGAACATTACAACCTGTGTAAATGCTTGGAGGCAAAAAAAGTGAATGTCATCTGGGAAGGGGGAAATAAAAAGTAAATCGTTTTGTTTAGAATATATGTACTCATTGTTTCCCCCTAAGAAGATCATTTTCTTATGAGTAGGAAGTGTTACAGTCATTGTTTCTATATACTAAGCATCCAGCACAACGTTTGGCACAAAAGAGGCACTTAATATGTGTGTATTGATTGATTGAGTAGAATGAGATCGGGTAGTATAGATAAGACTTTAACTGATTAGATATGTGGGGTTAGGGGAGGAGAATGAAAGGGAACAGTCAAAAATGACCCAGAGGTGGAGAACTTGTATGACAAGAGGGGTAAGAATAGTGTCCTTGACAGATGTGAGGAAAGGAATTAAAAAAAAAACTAATTTCATTTTGGTGATGTTGATTTTGAGAAGTATAAATAATATAGGTAGACATGTCAAGTAGCCTTTTGGAGATATGGGATTAGAGCGCAGGAGAGAGAAATTACTGGATATGTAGATTTTGGAGTTATCTGCATAGAGACGAAAATTAAACTCATTTTGATTCACCTATTGCCTGCATTAATATGCACCACAGATCTCACAATTCTAAGAGTATTTGGTAATACTGCAGAGAAAATAGGTCAACTCTTCACCCCTGAGCAGAGGCATAAAGCTCTGTGGGATGTAGGCATAAAAAAACTGAAGTAAAAAAGGCCTTAGGTTTAGAAAAAGCACAACCTAGATTAGAATAAATCTTTTCCCCCTTAATCTTGAGGTGTCACAGAATCATAGGAATGATCACAGAGATAATATATTATATTGATTTTAGAATATCTGAACTCCACTTTGAGAGGTCAAGAGAATAAATATCTACTCTTTAAAAGGGTGTTGAAGAAACAATCACACAGTACTTTGCTAAGTACATGGATAAGGCATATTCTCTTTATTGATTACATTTAGCAATATGGGAGAGCCTCAATATAGTCCAAATTTGAGCTGGACAGCAAGAATATCTCAAGAGGTAAAGCAACAAAAACTTTTTTTTTTATTTTTTCATAACCTTAGGGGAACAAACAAGCCTCAGTAAAAAGGAGACAGAGAATAGTAGTTTGGGAGATTAACAAATCTATAAAATCATTTATAAGATTACCTCTTAATTAGTATCTCTGCTTTCAGTTCCCTTTTTCTCTAGTTCATCCTCCAAGTTGCAAAGAATTTTATATTTCTGAAGGAGTTGTCTGATTTCATGATTCCTCTACTCAAGGAACTTTGGTATGATTCTTTATTACCTCTAGGATATAGTTAAAGGTGAATGATGGAGGTTTAGTAAGTACCATATTACTTCCCTAGAATATTTAGGAAAAGGTAAAATAATGGGTTTTTTACCAAGACTTATACAAGCAAGTAGCAAAAATCTTTCATTGATTACCCTTGAGATAGCAAAGTTTCCTTTAGTTTCTGAATGGTAACAACACCTCATCTAATAAAAGACTTTTGCAGTAATGTCAAACTCTCTAGAATCAGGCCTAGGGTCCTGGATCCAAAAGACTTTCATTTCAAACTGCCTATCTATAAAGGGAAGTTTTTCTTCCCATCTCTTAAGTGGGAGAGGACACTGTTTTCTCCTGAACTCCTAACGTGTACCCCTAACTCATGGGACATGATAGTGTTTAAGACAGATGAAAAATCTGAAGCCTCATCTCTTCCACCAAAGCTTTATTACTTCCCCAAATGACTCATTAGCAAGTAGAAAAGCCTCACTCTTAATCCTACTCAGTTCTGCCATTCTATCTACCACATTTCTATCTACCACCACAATGAAAAGTAATTCAAATGACCTGAGTTGGTCATACAACATCAAAAGCAAGAACAATAATGATTATGGTATTAGAAATTGCAAGCCAATATAGATCAGTTTTGGTGTTTATAAAGTACTTTACAAATATCATCTCATTTCATCCTTACAGTGGTTTTTGGAAGTGAGTTATTATCCCTATTTACAGATTAGAAAATAAAGGAACATAGAGGTTAAATGACTTGTCTAGAGTCACACAGCTAATGAGTGTTCTGAAAGGAAATTCTTGGTTCTCTTTGTCTATCCTGAGTTTACACATATGAAAAGGAAATCTTTTATTTTCTTTGCCTAGTTGGAGTTAACACTTTGGTTAACAATAACTTAAGTTATCCCTACTTAGTACCTCACTATATTGTGAAGACAGGATTAACTCTCCTTTGTCTACTTTTAAATTGAATCAACAAAAGATTGAATACCCTACTTAGTGCTAGGTGAGAAGCTCACAAGGTACTTAGAGAATTCACACCCTTAGAAACTCAATCAGTCAGAAATCTGTGAACCCTTTTAATGAGTATTCACCCCTCTAGAAGGTAAGAACTGGTTCCTACAAACACTGTCCCCTGGGTAGTGCTAGACAATTTGGAAGCTGTTATTGGCTCCTGTGAAAAGGGGAAAAGACAAGAAGTCACCATAAAAAGCTATGATTGTGTCTTTGGCTTGATTGAGTCTTGTGTAGATAGTCTCCTGACTAGAGAGAGTCTTTGAGAGACCTTTGCTGGAGAATGTGGCTTGGATTGGGGCCTTGGAGCTCAGCTTCAACTTGGACTCTGACCCCTGGACTACTTCATGGGGTAAATGAAAGGTTGACACCTGTCCTAGTTTCTGGAGAGACTAGCTTCTTTCTAAGAGGAGGCAGATTACTCTGTGATTACTCACTACCTACCATCCATCCTGGTTGAGAGCTAATTAATCTCTGCCTGGATTAAGATAGGATAGATAATTTTTCTATTCACTTCATCTTTCTCTACTTTATTGTTTCCTCTCTATTTTGTAAATAAACTTCTGACTTGCGATATAATAAATATTGGTGACCACATAATTTCATAAAATTATTATCCAAACATTAATTTTCACCTTTACAGTATCTGGAACCAGATTTGAATTCTGGTCTTCCTGACTTCACTATCAAGAAATAAAGACTGTGGAATGCGATATACCAGAAAGAAAAAATATGCTTATAATTATTTAGTGAAATAGAGGACTTTCAAGCATTCCTGATTAAAAGACCAGTTCTGTATAAAAATTTAGAAATAAAAATATCAGAGTTTAATACAAAAATGAAAAATATGAGTGAACTCTTTATATTATAGAGAGATAATAACTGGGTTCTCTTGGAACCCTATTATCATCTAAGATCATAGATGGAGTCAAATAAGATAGAGAATATAGGTATAATGTTGTTATATCTTGATGATCTTAAAAGATGAGAATATGAGAGAGGACATATTAAGAGAAGAATTAGCCCTAAACAAAACAAACAAAAAATCCTAATATTGAGGCTGAATAGCAAAGAATGACTTAAAGAGAAACAGAGGATAAGAAACAATGTCTAGGCTCTGAGTTGGGGAAGAAAAGAGGAGCTGGGATACAGAAAGCAATTATATTGTAAAGAAAAGGACAGGAGACAAAAAGGCAGGAAGGTAAAAAGAATAAGGTGAAGAGAAATAAACAATTAAGGATTATATTACTAATGTGAATGGAATGAGCTCACCTACAAAACAGTAGAGGGTAGTAGGATAAATTTAGCAAAAGGAGGCATTTATAATCACTAGTTATTTATTCTCATATCCTACCAATAAAAAGGAAATTAGCCACAGGTAGTCAGAGAAATGTTTGAGTATCACCATTAAATTTCTTTTGGGATAGCTTGGGGAACTGGTGAGATTGCTGTTGGGGAAGACTGAAATGGATCAAAAAATAAGAAGACTTTTGACATATGGATTTTAGGATCTTCTTACTGGGACATAATTGCTCCATGGAGGCTGGAAGACTACGCAGGATCAGAGATTTCCTAAACAATTAGATCATTTCCAAGGAATCAACAAAAGCTAGAATTTTTGTAGTCATATTTCTTGCCTTAGTACAAACCTTGTGTTAGGTAGTTTTTCAAAAAGCTAGTTTTGATACATGGCTGGAATAGGGCGACATTATTGGAGGGCAAGGGAAATATCTATATATTTCCTAGATTATATTCCCAGTCAGTTAGTAAAGATATTGAAAAAGCAGCAGAGCAGCAGATGCCTGGCAAAAGAAGTAGGTTAACAGCAGAGACATCTGAATTGGCCAAGATGATCTTACAACAGAAGTGTGAACAGCATTGGTCTCCCACATAAAATGTCAATGAAAGCCAATCCAAGAACTGACAGTAGTTTTCCCAGTTGAAGGTGAGTCAATATTGCTCAACATCGCTCTGTGGTTACTGGTGCTACATTCTTTAGCAATGTCATATTCTTTCAGCATAGATCAATGTGACACGTAAATGAGATGAGATGGCAGTTCCCTCTGAAAGTTTTAAAGGCCATGCAAATATGTTCAGTTGGGAAATCTGCCATTAGTTCATAGAGCAATTTTTTTGAACTAAAATAAAACACTGGACAGGAGGCTGTAAAATAACAAATTTCTAAATGAGCAAATAGAACAGCCAACAAACACTAAAGTTATTCAAAAAACAAATGATACCACCAGGGAAAAAATGCTTAAAATAAAACCAAGTGTTATTGCTACATCTTTTCAATGTCCTTGAATTTCATGCTTCTTTTTTTGTGCAATTTAAACAAAACACCTGCCATATGTTTTCATTTGTTTCACCTTCTCCTGAATTGCAAACACCCAAGAGACAGGGAAAATGTCCCTGTCCATGTTGTATATAGCTCTCAATAGGTATCCAATGAATATTATTAAAAATTGATGAACAATCAACCAATCTCTGTGCAGATTTAGCAATGAGACTTTTGTAATTTTTACTTTATGAAGCACTGGATTTGGTCATTAGGGGTAGATCTATTCATAAACTTACCTCGCTGAGTATTCTGCATTGATGGCTTTTCTAAGCAAGATAGATTAGAAAGTTGAAAGAGGAGTCATTGAACCCATCTTAGCTTCAGTTTCCTCATCCAAGAAGAGGAAATTGGACTTGATGGCATCTAAGGCCCCTTTTAATTTTGAATTTATGATCCCATCATCTTAAAAGCAACTATGCTTTTCCCTTGATAAGAAACTTCAAATTCTAGGACTATAGAGGCTTTATCAAGAATTATTAAAGAGAAGTGACAGAAAGAATAACATTAGAGAGATAAGAGATGGTGTGATCCAATGGAAAGTATATTAGAATTGGAATTAGAGGCCTGGGTTCAAAACTCCTCTCTTTCATTTACTTCCTGTGGGATATGAGGCATATAACATTTCATGTCAAGGCATCAGTTTTCTTATCTCTAATATAGTAAGAGGCACTTGTACTAGATAGCCTTTGAGATACTTTCCAGTTTGAAATCCATGATTTTATACAGAACCAGAAAAGATATAGAGGAGGTCATGAAGCAAGAAAGAAGAAATTGATGGATAATGCATACCCTAAAGTGGTATCCATCTTACAATGTGAAGGGGAAAAAAAAGGAAAGAAATGTATACAGCATACCAGATGAATCTGTGTATGGAAGATTCATGAAACAATGTGCATGTGAGATGCACAGGATAAGAGGACGTGGATGATTTGCAAGCTGCATTATTACAAGAAAATGAACATAATAATGAGATCATAGATTCTTCAATGTATGGAAGTAAAGGTTTTATCTCTTCTTGTTTCTTCATTTCACAATTGAGGAAATGGAATTCAATAGAGCACAGCCATTCTTTTTTTTCTTTTTAAACCCTTAACTTCTGGGTATTGACTTATAGGTGGAAGATTGGTAAGGGTAGGCAATGGGGGTCAAGTGACTTGCCCAGGGTCACACAGCTGGGAAGTGTCTGAGGCCGGATTTGAACCTAGGACCTCCTGTCTCTAGGCCTGGCTCTCAATCCACTGAGCTACCCAGCTGCCCCGAAGCACAGCCATTCTTAATGTCTCACAGCCAGAAAATGATAGATCATGGAAAACAGATCTCTTGGTTTCCTGATTTACAGAGTAAAGATTTTTCAAGAAAACAGATCCCAGGACTCTGAACTCTGAAGACTTTAGTTGAAGTCCTAGATTTATTTGTCCAGCTACAATTTTAGAGACCTTTGGCAACTCATCTTATCTCCTTCAGCCTCAAGTAGATGGACAAAGGAGTAGAAAGAAGTAGGAGGATTCCTAGACTGGTTTGAAGAGGATTGGTTCTTGCCATCTTATTTTCAAAAATAAATCATTAAGTATCTAAGTCATGGCTAAATATGCAACTACACTTTGTGTCTTGAATAAGTAGGTAGATTCCTCTCCTGGAGACATTATCATAATGAAAATCCCAAACAAACACAAATATTGTCATCATGTAACAATATGGCAATGTTGCAATGTCTTTACTGTTAGGAATTTTTAAAAGATTATCTTGGAACTGTATTCATTTAATAATTTTTATATCATTCAGTTATTGGCATACTATGTCTCTACATGTTCCTATCTACTGCTCCATTCTTATAACTGCCAGTAATCAACATTCTTAGATCATTAGCAATTTGGCCAGGACAGTGTATTCTAGTCCTAATTTTGACCATACCTGTCTAGGTTTCTAAATATCAGTAACAGGTGGGCAAGAGTCCCAGGAAATGCTACTTCCTAGCTGTGTGGTCCTGGACAACTCACAACCCCCATTGCCTAACCCTTACACTCTTCTGCCTTAGAGCCAATACCTAGTGTTTATTCTAAGGTGGAAGGTAAGGGTTGTTTTGTTTTGTTTTGTTTTTAATGGCATTAAGACTTTTGGGACACCCTGTGTAAATGTAATCAGTCAGGTTTTTCTAAAGGTTTTTCAACAATGGATTCTTCTAATTACATTCTGGTAAGTACATACCTTTGATAAGATGGCATTCCTTCATGACACTCACTAAAGTCATAGTACATCAGCTATGGCCTTTTACATAAAGGAAAAGGACTATTCTTTTCCTACCCTACCTTCTGCTACATTTCTGGATTCTCTCAGTTATTATTTTGCATTCCCTTTTTGAATTATCTTGTATTTACTTTTCTTACAAATATTATATTGACCCTCCCTCCTCCTTTCCTTTAAACAGGGACATTAGTCTTGTTTTGTTTGTTTGTATTTGTTCTTAGTTTTCTTTGTACCATAGCACTAAGAATCTAGGTAGTATGTGGGTTAGAGTTCTGAACATGGAGTCAGAAGACCTGAGTTTAAATCCAGTTTCAAACACTTACTGGATACATGATCATGGGAAAGTCATTTAATCACTATCTCCCTCAGACTTCTAAACTATGAGATGGAGATAATGATAGCATATTCCTCCCGTGGTTGTTGTGAGGGTAAAATGGGATTATTTGTAAAGTGCCTTGAAAATATTAAAACATAAAACATAAATGCTGGCTATTATTAACTAATGCACATTATAAATTAAAGGTGCTTAGGTGGTGATTAAAAATAGTTATTGAATTTTATTGAATGGCTTCTTAGCATGATACCATTATCACATTATTCCAAGCCTTGATCCTTTCTAGAGTTGACTCTTCAGAAAGATAGTCATTTTATTTAAGATCAATATATGTTTTATTTTATTTGGTTACCATAGTGCACATGATTTGAAATGTGAAGGAAGTTCATATTCCTTAATTTTATTACTTTTGTCATTTATTTATTTATTTATTTATCCATTCATTCGTCACCCACCTTTCTGTATATTTATTTATTTGTGTACTCATTCATTAATTATTTGTTGGTTGGTTGGTTTGCAATTTATTTCTCCAGTTACTTTCTAAATGTACCAGATTCCCTTTTGGGAAGTCACATAATATTTTTAATGACTACAAGCTTCTCCTTGAAATAAAGGACCATATCTTAAACAATAGTATCCTTCTGGCAATGTTATATGGCTCCAAATTATGTAATATTGCTTATCCTTGAATAAAAATAATAATTAATATCCAGATAGGGCTTAAAAGTGAGCAAAATTACATATGTTGCTTCATTTGATGTTTACATCAACTCTATGAAGTAGGTGCTATTATTAACCTTATTTTATAGATGACAAAATTGAGACACAGAGAGGTTAAGTGACTTGCCCAGAGTTACACAACTAAGTACCAGAGGCCATATAGGAACTCAGGTCTTCCTGACTTCAAGACTTTCTTTCTGTGTGCTTCACTACTTTGCAAGAAGAGGAATTAAACTCGAAGATTGCTTTAAAGGCAACACAGAGGCATACGAAGCTGCAAAACAATGTAAACAACGCATTTCATAATAAGACATCATAAGAGAGATATGCATCCAAAAAAAAATAATGGACATATGCTCCATTCCTATCCTTGCAATGTTAAAAGATGTGCTAACATATTTATTAAGAATTTATATGTACCAGGCATTGTGCTAAAAGAAAGCTCCTATTACCAATAATAGGAAAAATGCCTGCAGAATATAGAATTAATCCCATTTAAATGGGAAAGCATAGCTAGAAACTTGCATAACTGGAGGGATTATGTACATGGTTGAGCTCACAAATCCACCCAAGTACCATCTTCCAAGAAGCTGATCTTTTATAACGGCATCGTGACTAGCTAAATAAATCATTTGTATAAGATATATTTTGAATCAAATATTCTATGATTTGTTAACAATTGTTAGTTAATAAAAATACAAAGAAGGAATGGTTCTACAGTGTTTATTGTGAACTTTAATGGATTCCAAAGAATTGCCTGATCCCTTTAAAACTGTATTATAATCAGAGGAGTGGATAGACCACCAACCTGGATTCAGGAGGATTCAGGTTCAAATCGGACCCCAGACCCTTCCTAGCTGTTTAACCCTGGGCAAATCACTTATACCTGATTGACTAGCCCTTGCCATTCTTCTTAGAATCAGTATGAAAACAGAAGGTAAGTGGTTTTTTAAACTACATTATAATCAAGAATGCACTCGACACTACTTATTATTCACCAATCCCTGTACTAGTTAGTCATTGAGTGCAGCAAAAGATAAATATTGACATTGTCCCTAATACAACAAGACAGATTTTATTTTGGCATTTTCTTGTTCTCCCTCTCCTACCCCCCAAAAACCAAAACACCTGGCATTTTTAATAACTGGCATTCTATTATATATAACCCTGATCTTTACATACATTTAGATAAATCTGTCTTGCCTAATAATGTTTGTCTCTCAACAATATAAATGGATGTTTCATTGTCTTAAAGATTTGTAGGCTCATAATGGATTCTTATAAGCACTTTAAATACTACTAAAAAAAAACATGTTCCACACCATTTATTTGTGATAAGGCCTATGTGAATTTTTATCTTTGAATTATACTCTGGGTTATAAGCATAAAAAAAATCTAGTTTTAAAAGCTATTCTAAGCCCATTTTAGGGCCTAGATTTTTAAAATTGGAGACAATAGGCTATATCCCTCTTTGACAATTATAAAACATAAGCTGGCATCATTATTTTAAGAATCCTTCATTAATTTTTCTTTCTAATTATATGAGGATGACTTATTTTAACAGAGACTCTAGAGTACAGTGAAAACAATTGAGGAGCTGATCCAGTCTCTCCTTAATGAGTTCATACATACCAAGAAAATGCTACAAAAAAGCATGTAGTTCCCTTGATGGATTTTAAAAGACGTTTATAAAGTATATTGGTGATAAATGAATCTTAAAGTGGATACTTTATGAGAAATGAGGATACATATTCCCTGTATGTATTCTGGAAAATGTTTATAAAGGAGGATTTATAACACAGAAACCAATTCTGTATCCCAATATCATAGAGCATAACTTCTTTTCTCCCCATAAAATAACCTCTAAATTTGTCCTGGAATTTTAACTTTTCAGTAAGTTCTCAATCCTTCTGAAAGTTTCTTTCTCCAATAATAATATACTGTACTTATTCTTTTATTATTATCATGAATATACATTTTTGTATTTCTGTTTAAAAATTAGTTCTTCTTTTTCCTTGAAATTTTTTATGACTTATTGAGGTAACATAATACAATGTTAGTTTTTTTCTCCTATTGGAATGTTTTCTACTGCCTTCACTATATAATACAAAGATAAAAATAATGGTTCACCATCTTTAAGACTTACAATCTCTTTAAGTAAAGAATTATATATATATATATGTATGTGTGTGTCATATATATAGAGTGTGTGTCAGTGTAGACACTGACACACACACAAGCAAATCCATGTTTATTTGAGGAAAGAGGAAACACTTAAAATGATGAAGAAAGGAGTTGTCACAAAAGTTATACATGGTGTAAGGAACGAACCTTGAATAAAAGAAGCATTCAAATTTCTCTATCTTCTCTCTCTCTCTCTCTCTCTCTCTCTCTCTACATATATATATGCATATATATAAATGATTTATTTAATTTTAATGAAATATATATTTATTAATTCATTAAATTAATTCATTAAAATTAAATAAATCATTAAAATAAAATAAGTGCCAAATCAAATCCTACTTTCCATATGAATATTTTTGCTATGTTTTTTCATGACAGGGCTTAACCCCTGAAATTATCTCCATTTTTTTTCCTTTTCCTGAATATATCTCGTCTGTACATAGTTTTTTGCATGTTGTCTCTCCATTAGACTATGAGTTCCTTGAAATCAGGGACTGTTGTTTGCTTTTATTTGTATTTCTAGCATTTAATACACTGTGTGGCATTTAGTAGATGCTTTAAAAAACCTTGTTGCCTTGACTAATTATGTAGTAGAAAAGAAGTTTAACTTGTGGGCACTTGTGTTGTATTAGTGTCCTTGGAATGTTGAAGGAAAGCAAGGAAAGTCCCGGCATTTTGGATAGACCCCCAGTGATTAAGGGAGGTAGGCTATTGCCAAGACTCAGACATGAAAATATGGCAGGCAAGTTGGGTTCTGTGTCACTGGGGAGAATATAGACATTGATGAAATCACAGCCCCTTCTTAATATCTGAATGTGATATAAAGAATTTTCTGTAGGGAGAAAACAAGATAATTCTCCCATAACCCCTCTGGTTTATTTTCAATAAGTAGGGATCATATGGATTTTCTATAAAGGCATATTTGGTAAGCAAGCTTAATTCTCTCATCCTTACTCTCACTTTCTATAAAACAGTTTCTAAATTCCAAGTCTGTTTAAAAAATGCTAAATGCACCATAGAAAGAACAGACAGAATCCAAGTGCAGATTGAAACATACCATTCTGAACTTTATTTCCTCCATAAATTTTTCTCTAGTGTAAGCAATGTGTGTTTTGTTTCAAAACATGACAAACATGGATATATATATCATGATGATAATATATATACAACATATATTATCTACCTTCTTGTGAAGTGGGAAGAAAAAGGAGGAAGAAAGAGAAAAATGGATTGAAAATTGTCAGAAAATGTATATTAAAATTGTATTGATATATAATATGGAAATTATTTTTAAAAATTATAAAGAAAAGAAAATGGAAATGCCACATTTGCATGCTTGCATGTTTTATATTTTCAGAACATTAACTCAACATGACAAAATACTTCAGAATTAGGGTATAATAAAGTATGATACATTATAATAAAATTTCATTTTATAAGTGAAATAATGGTACTGCCAAGTATGTAAAATTTTGCTCATTTCTTTTAGTATGTTCTGGGTTCTAATATCAGTCATTTAAATAGTATATAATCATTTCCTATTCTAACACAGACCTATAGAGACCTGATCAAGTTCTCTTACTATTGTTTTGAGGCACTTATACTGCAGCAAGGAAAGCTTGCACTGTATTAAAATGCCCATTATTTCTAGAATTTCTTTTTCTTTCTTTTTGCCGTTTTTTGGCTATTTCTTCTCTCTTACTCAAATTAAGATAAGTTGAATAAAATCTTTCTTCCTTGGTTTACCTGTCTAATTTCTGGAACTATCATGAATACAATCTAAAGTATCATAAAAGCCAGTCCCAAATCCTAATTTGTGCAAAAAAGTGTGAGAGAGAATGAGAGAACCAGAACCAGACAGAGCCAAATAAAGAGAGAGTGAGACAGGCAGAGACAAGATAAAAAAAAAAAAAAGAAAGAAAGGGAGGGAGAGAAAGACAGACACAAAGACAGAGATGAGAGAGAGAGAGAGAGAGAGAGAGAGAGAGAGAGAGAGAGAGAGAGATGTAATGCATTTTTAGAAATGAACAGGGAGAGGAGAACATCAATTCTTAATCTTAGAGAAGCATTTACATTAATTTTATAAGTGACATTTAATTTCTTGTCTTCCTATTATTTTATTTCTAATCAGTTGTTATAACAAAAACTGTACTTTAGAAGTCCCAGGTGTATGTGTTCCAGTATTTTCCATATTTTCCAGTATGTGTTCCATATTTTTTAATTTGGATATTTTTTTCTACTCCTATTGTGAAAGATAATCAGATCATAGTTTAAACAGGAGTATTGCTATTCTCTGAGATTATTCACTAAAGGGGACTCTTCTTTTAAGCCTGAAAATGTTTACATACTTGAGTTATGGATTATATATCAAAAACTGGAAGAGATTGTAGAGTGTATCTCCATGTGACATTCAAAACTTCTCTTTCTGAAGGGAAGTAATGATTGTAATACACAAAGAATATGCATTAATACATTAATAAAAAATGGTAGCTTTCATCAACCAGGGTTATGTAAACAGGATTCTAATTAATGACTTTAATTATTGTCCCAAATTCTCTGATATATACTATCCCTACTCTTTATATAATACTTGTGTTTTATATATACTATCATATCCATACATATAATATTACAGATATAGTATTACTGATATCTAGGTTGACTATAACCATTGATTTCATCAAACATTTATCAAGCATTTTCTAAGCACTTTCGTTTTAATCAATAAGTTTATTTAGTATCTATTATATTCTAGACCCTGTGCTAATTGTTTGTGATACTGAGAGTGATGAGACATTGACCCTGCCTTCCAGAAACTAACAGTACTAGGTGCCACATCAGAGTCTTTATTGTGGGAGATGAGTACTGTTGGAATGCGGCATGGAAGAGGTCAAATGATAATGCAAGTTTTCATTTCTCACATTACATTAGACCAGTAGAATCAAATTCAAATAGAAAAGATAGCTACTAATCCATACGTAAGGAACCACCTGGGCCACATATTGACTTAATTTTAAAATGTATTGTTATCTATGTTTTATGGTATTTTTCTTTATTTTGTTAAGTATTTCCCCATAACTTTGTGATCTTTTTCATTCATACTTGGGAGAATTATGGACTGAATAGGCCTGCAGGCCTCATGTTTGAAACCTATGCATTAAACAGTTGCTCTAGAAAATCTGTCTATGACACATATCAAGGAATCAAGGCAATAAGCACACAACTCCAAATAGATTACAGGGTGATTGACAATTTAGTTGGTTACCTGCCGGTTACATATTACAATGGAATGTCTTACCTTTTTGCTGCCACCAGCCAGGCCAGCTGCACCCCTGGGAGCTTCAAATATACTCTTTAGCTCCTCCAGGGCAATTGAGAAGTGCTCGATCCTGCGGCGAGCCCCCTTCATATCCTCTTTTATCACTTCAATCTGGCCACCATCTAGTCCAGTATCTATTTTGCACACTGATTCCATGTCCTTCTTTTGCTCTCCTAGATTTGATATGAATTTGG
Source organism: Gracilinanus agilis (assembly GCF_016433145.1). Taxonomy (NCBI): domain Eukaryota; kingdom Metazoa; phylum Chordata; class Mammalia; order Didelphimorphia; family Didelphidae; genus Gracilinanus; species Gracilinanus agilis. The sequence goes on from NC_058132.1 coordinate 256,769,032, forward strand.
GGGCTATGGAAAGCCCAGTTGATGCATCTGCAGCATTTCCAGACTCAAGTAATTTGTTGTCTTTGGGTTGGAAGCGTCTACAGCGGCTGCCCCCAACATTACATTCACTTTTCTGGCCATCGTTGGACTCCCATTTCTGCTTCAGAAGGTTAAGGGAGCCCTTCTGCATTGGATACTTGGGTGACTCCAGGATGTTCTGAAATGTTAAGAAACCTTTAGTCAGGTCATGTGACTCTGGGTACACTAATCCCTTTTAAAACCCTATGTTCTAGGTTCCTAGAGACTGGACTTTGTGCTAAAATCCCACAATGACCTGTTTGTTTATTCCCAAAAACTTGAGACAATTATGAGTATGTTGGAATCAGTCAGATTTAAGGGGCAGGCAGGTACTCTAAAAAGCATATCAAGTCAAGAAGCACTAACATAGAGTAAATAAAAGCCGGAAAGGGCTACTTCCTCCTCCTGTCCTTTTATGGAAAAACAGCTCATAATTTATGTGGAAAATTGGACACATTTCACTCATTGTTAAGTATGTTCTGGGAAAGAGGCCATTTAACAAACTCAACACCCAAAGACTAAAATAAAAGTTTCATTTCCTGTCTGCAACACTTCCAAGACTTCCTTTGGGAATGAATGCTTACTGGAAACTCCTTAATTTAAAAATAAAAATAGTATTATCTCTAAGTGTCCAAATGACTCCAGTTAGATATATGTTGATTCTTTTCCCCCATGTAATTTGGTAGAACATAGATTATAGCAGAGCAAGACAGAGTTAAATCTTGCCAAATTTTTACCTCCTAGCTTGTTCCACAAGCCCAGATTAAAAAAAAACATTTAGGAAGACATATAGTTTTCTATGGCTTATAGCTGAGGAACACCAAGAAATGAAGTTTTGTTGACTTTCTATGTCTATGTCAGAATCAAACTGTTTTCAGTTCTATCCTAGAGTTGCATTATAGAGGTCAAGGGTTTATACATTTACTAAGTAGACTTTGGTCTTGAAGGATGATGCTTTTTTATTAAAATAGTGTCCTTTCCAGGATACACATTTATCCAGAGTAAGACCTCTATAGAAGGAATTTCAAGAATTTATCTAATCTAGGCTCTATCTCAAGTCAAAAGGGCCCTTGAAACCTATTAGACAAACCAGTATCTACCTAAAGGTTCCCATAAATGAATGAGGAACCTTCTGAGGATTTAATAGGTGACTACCATAATGTTGTTGATTAAATCACATAGATCAACCACCTCTATTCATATTCACAATAAAATGGTGGCACAGAACAGAACTGATAATTGTGTTTGCAAAATTGATCAGCATATGTTAAGAATTTAACAACATATGTCAGTAAATTTTGTATATCATGTACCAGGAGACTGCAGAAGGGAGCGTATTAACATGGGAATGGCTTATTCATTCTCACAGCTGGCAACAGTGACCTCTTAAGGGTTTTTAATGAGAATACTGATTCCCAGCCAGCCTTGAATATGGACAAAGGGAATGGTAGAAAGAGAAAAAAAAAAACAGCAGAAGGCAAAGGGAATGACATCCTTACTCTGAAGAGTGGAAAGAATGAAGGCAGAAGACCTGGATTCCAATCTTGACATTGACATTTGCTACTTGGGTGAATCTGAGGAAGCAATTTCATCTCTCTAGGTTTCTGGGTTTATTTTGTCTGTAAATTCAATTCAACACACATTAAATGCCTAATATATGGTAGGGTATTGTTGTTTAGTCATTTCAGTTATGTCTGTCTATTCATAACCCTACTTGGAGTTTTCTTTCAAAGATACTGGATAATTTGCCTTTTTCTTTTCTAGCTCATTTTACAGATGAGGAAACTGAGGCAAATGGGTTTTAGCAACTTGCCTAGGGTCAAAAAGCTAATATCTGAGGTGAGATTTGAATTCAGGAAGATAAAGCTTCTTGACTCCAGGCCTGGAACTCTAGGTATCATCACCTGAATAGAAGAAAAGTAAAAACAAAGAAGATGATAAGATTACTAAAGGACAAGGTCTAAAGGGACAGTTGTGGAAGACATAGAGCTTAGTGACAGAGAGGACAAGGAGGTGAAGGAGGATTAGGAAGAGGAGAAGGAGGAGGATCTGACAAAGGAGACTGGAAATAGGTGGTAGGAGAGGTAGAAGAATTAAGAAAAGTCATTGTCATAGAAGTCAAGGGGAAAGAGAGTGTCTTGCAAGAGGAGGTATTCACCCATAATAGAAACTTAAGATATGTCAAGAAGGATGAATACTTTTAAAAGACCATGGAACTGATAATCTTGGAAAAAGTTATTTCCAGTCAGTAATGGGGTTGAAAGTTTTGAGAAGGGAGAAGAAAATGAGAGAATATAGTTTAGATGGTCTTAAGATACCATTCAGCTCTAAATCCAATGATCTTGGGGTTAACACCAACAGGGATGCAAATATAACCAGCTGGCACATATTCTAGACACTTACCAGGTCACAACTTTCTGTGGACAGTAGAAAACACAATGTGGTACTTCTTGGCTCTAAATAACTTTATATTTAAACACCCTCTCTCTCATTGATAACATGCCACTTCATGTGGCTAACTCCAGTAATGATTCATAGTACTTATTCCCTCAGATATCAGCAGGTCATAAGTTTACAAATGGAAGGTCTGCTGTAGACTTTAATTCCTATCTCTTAACAGATGAGGAAACAGAGAACCAATTGAAAATGAAAGATTTTCCTAAGGTAACACAGGGAGTTTTTGACATCAGAAATTTGAACCCAAGTCTGATGCCTCTAAATCCAGTGCTCTTTTTATTTCACTATGAAGCTTCTTAAAATGATTTCAATACTATTTCTTCACTTCCCAAATCATTGCTATTCTCTGCTCCTTAATATATGACCTCCACATTTCCCAATGGATCTGGGTCAGATCACTGAGACTGCTAAAGAGCACAGGGATATTCTTTTCTCTTTTATCCTGACCTAAGCTTTACTAGTCAATTGTCAGTAAACAAACATTTATTAAGAGTTCATCAAAACATAGCATAAGTTTTGACACAGGGGAAAAATAGATGATAAAATAAATAAAAATATTCAGTAACAAAAACATACTAGGAATTTTTAGAAAATACAATGCAGTCAGTACATTAGTCAGTGAATATTTACTATGTGCCAAGAGTAACTAAGTGGCACAGTGGATAGTGTTTGGACAAAAGGAGGACTCATCGTCCTGAGTTTGAATCTGGCTAGTTGTGTGACCTTGGGAAGTTGTGTGACCTTGGGAAAGTCTCACTTAACCCTGTTTTCCTCAGTTTCATCATCTATAAGATGAGCTGAAGAAGGAAATTACAAACCACACCATTCTCTTTGCCAAGAAAACTCCAAATGGGTCACAGAGATTCATATACAACTAAAAGGACACAACAACAAAAATAGTCTCTACTTTATTAAAGGCACCTCAAACTTTAAGCATATGTAAGCACTGATTTTTTAAAATTATTATACTGAGCCTTGAAAATATCATTCCAGCCAAAAAGATGTGATATAGTAAGGATATTCAATAGTTATACTGGTAAATCCGTAATTGTTTACTATAATGAAAATAGGTTGTTGTACCTGGATTTATATCCTCTTTCTCAATATCCATTGAATTAAACTTTGGTTCAACTATGATACATTTGTGGTGGCAGGGTAAACAGAGTACTGGTTTTGGAATCCTGTTTTCTGAGCTTGTATGTCTCTTTTTGCTTACTAACTTTGTGACTTAATCTCTCAGAAACTCAGTTTCCTTGATTATCAAACAAGGGCTTTGGATTTCATGATCTCTAAGCTCCTTTCTACTTCTGAACACTATGACTGTTTCTTGTTGAATGTAATTAAGTCAGCTCCCCAGAACAATCATGAAGATGAGATTGTAACACATCCTAGAACTATCTAAAGAGACATAATCGCTGTCACTCTCTAGTTATGATCAATTATGATGAAAAATAGGCCACACTAAAGAGCCTCTTAATTCACAAGGATTGTGAAGGGTCTCTTACCCTATAACCAACATATTAAAAGTATTTTGAATATAAAGCAAAAGTCAATGTAGTTTATGGATAATATACTGAACTTAGAATCAGGAAGAACTGGATTCAAATAAATAGATGGTTTCATCAGTATAAGAACTCCTTATACCAAATCCAATTACAACTCATTTATAGCTAATTCCCATAGAAAACTGCAGGATCTCCAACACATTCAGTAGTTTTTGATAATGGACACAAAACTTAGTAGCAATTAGAAATGTGTTCCAGTGGAAAGAGCACTAATTTTGGAATCTGGAGACTTGGGTTCAAATCTCACCTCTGTCACTTATGACTCATAAGAACAAGCCAATTATTTTCTCTAGGTCTCAGTTTCTTCTTACTTAAAATGAAGGGTAGAATTCTAAGGTCCTTAAGATCTCTAAACCAATGATAGAATGGTGTCGAAGTTATTATCTCTTACTAGCTGTTTGGCAATGGATATGCCTCCTAACCTTCTGAGCTTACTAATAAATTTCTACAACCATAAGTTATAGATAGGCTATAATCTGAATTATTGTAGTTACCATAGTGACAGAAGCTCAGGTTCTTGGATTTTGGCCGTAATTTAAAAAGTGACATTCCATTTCATCTTGAAATGAACAAATTCTTAATATGTCATTTGTGATATTTTGTTTTTCTCCTGAGAGGACAAGTAACTTAGTCTTTCCTTACATTTGGGGAATAAAGGTGATATGAGGATTTGTTTTTGCTACTTTGTGTGGGAATTTTCAGCTTGTTAAATATCTTATCATTTATCCAAAAGGATACATCTTAAGTATTTTCTATTAAGTTTCTTCTTATCCTGTATTCCTAAAGTCCCATACCTCATTATCACAAAAGTGGCTTGCAGATTCCTTATTTATAATTCAAAGATTAATCAAGTTCTTTCAAAATCCTATAAATGGGGTTAAAATGTATTACCCCACCTCCTTTTTTCATTTTACTCTGAACATCAAACAGCTATCGGTATATATTGTATTTCCCAATTTAATAGTAGTGAAGTCACACCTTAGCAAAGATAAAAGGGGATGCAGATGCCATCCCTTCTATTTCCTACATTTATATCCTTCAACAAATCTCTTCATTTCTTCTCTAGGTTTCTGTTTCCTCACATGTAAAATGAGGAGCTTTAGATGAACTCTGAAGTCTCATCTAGCTCTAATTCTGAGGGGTCTTTGTTGGCCATTTTAGTTTTTTAATTTAAAAATTATGCAAGTCAGTTCTCTAAAGGTGAGAAGAAAGACAACAGAAGCATGTAGGAGTAGGGGTAACAGGAAACCTAAAAGAAAATACTTAAAATTCATCTTCCTCTTACAGATACACTCACTGAGATGAAATTGATTCCAAAATCTTAACACTTTCCTGTAATATGGACAGGCTATTGGCTAGTGGTTTCAATGTTACAGGTATATGAGACAAAAACAAACAAAAATCCCATGTGAAATAACAATAACGATAAACCTCCCCCTCCCCAATCCCAGAGATAAAGAAGTAGGTTATTCACCTGCTTATAAGGAGCAAACTATTGTCTATTTCTTCTATGCACATATGGCATTTTTATCCTCCTAAGAAGTTATATAATAGCCTTGCTGTTTACTGGGGTCTTTTAGAGACAAAATCTAAAGAATTTAGTACAAATACATGTTAGCTGACTTTCACGAGGAGCTTAAAGTTCAGACTTTATTTCTTGTTGCCAGTATCAGTGTATCTCATGAGAGGCAGTATCAGGTGTATATGGGGAGAATTTTTAAACAGCTGAGGACTTGTGTCGAATGCTAGGTAATCAATGTATCAAAGACTGGCATTTTTTCACAACCTTGGTGGTTGAGTTATGTTCTGAAAGAACTGTTATTGTAAGAAGGCTCTTAAAGTTACTCTTTTACCTATGACCTCCCAGGCAAAGCTTACTTTGAGTAGAGAAAAAAACTACTCATGTACATGAATCTTTCATTAAAAACAAAACAAAACAAAAACTCTCCATATTGCACATGCTCATACACACAGATAAATCAGAATGGCCAAGAGATAAAAAAAACAAACATTAGATTCTCCTCAAAGTTATATTTCCTAAAAGATTTTAAAAAGACAAGTTCTCAAAAAGATTTTTGAAATGTCTGTAAACGTTTTTCTACCTATTCTAATTTGACTTACTTAAATTTTCCATTAGGAATGACTTGAATGAAACATGATTCTTTGCTCACTTTTAAAACTGGTTTCTGATGCCTTCAATTCAAATCTACTACATTTTGTTATAGAGTTCTGGTGAGAGATTCCATGCAAACATTTACAAAGAATATGGCATTAGTTTTTATTTTAAACATTTCTCAAAATGAGTTTGCTAAAATAATTTTTGTCAAATTAATTTGATTTCTTTCTTTTTTTATAGATACATTGCTCCTTTTATCTTCCATTTCGCTCATGCTTTCATCAAACTATAATGTATTCATTTTCTTTTTTTACCTGAGCAGAGTATAAACCTGGAAGGTAACTTAAGCCAAAGAGTCAGCTTACTATAGTATCTCTTTGTTTTCAGTGATTAGTAAACCCCACAGAGGGAGGCTAAAGATATCATGCCTTTTTCCCTGAGTGTAATCATATATTTTACAGGTAAAAATTCATGACCTCATGCAATCATGTGACACTTGAATGAACAGATAATGCTATTATGATCATTCGAGTCTTGATAATGCAGAATTCTATTTAAACTTCCTTAAGGAGGCAACATAAGTGTCAAATATGAAGTCCTTAAGCAGTATGGAAAACTGCAAAACTTGAATAGAGCCCAAACCCAATTAAAATGTAATTGGGAAATAGTTAACAAATAAAGTACAATAGAACATAGATGATGTTAATATGTAATAGTCTAAGTCAATATATTGCTGCTGGGTTCATTATATATTGGTTTATTGGGCCTCATTTTCTATTTGGGTTTGGTACCATTGGTCAGCCTTCAAGTTAGGAAGTCCTGTGTTCAAGTTCTACCTCTGATACCTATTGTGTGAACATGGATGAATTAATCAACTCCTCAATGCCTCAGGAAGATCTCTTAGCATGCAGTTACAGAAGTGTTACCTATCTACAAGGGTAGAGTCTGTATGGGAGGAAATTTCTGGTCTGAAAAAGCCATACTAAGACAAAACCATTTAGCTAATGGAAATCGAGACATTTCAGAAAAGAACATGGCCACCACTGAACTAATTCTATCACGATGAAATGTTTTACATTTCAAATGACAAGGTGTAGTTATAATGTAGACAAGGTATATAAATCATAAATCTTAAAGCATTTTATTAATATTTTGCTTTTATCATTATTATTACCCTGTTTGACTTAATCTGATATTAGCCTTCTTTATTTTGCTGAATTTCACATCTTGTTCATGTGAAATTCCAAGCCTATAGAATTTTCTCAGTACCCTCACATTATTCCAGATGTCTAGAATGAGATCATCTTTGAGAGAGAAGAATTCTTAGGTATTATTTGATATAGGTTTGCAGTGACCTGGTATTCTGGATTTAGATGGGTTTATAGAACCACAGATCTGGAGCTAAAAGGGACTTTAAAGGCAATCTCATCCAATCCTTTTATTTTGTTGGAGGAATGAGGAAACTGACACCCAAAGGAGAAAATTTTAATATTAGTAGTATTTTTCTCTTAAATAATTCATATATAATCATGTAAATAGTATTAACATTGCTTACATATGACAATGTTTGGTATGAAAATAGACAATGAGCATTTTTCCCCTATTTTTTCCCCAAATTTCTCTTATATCTTCTTTTCCTAGGGGATATACTCTAAGCTCAATGCACACTCTACTTCCTGCTGTGCTGCAAATGTGCAGAATTCTGGTTTGACTCTTCTTTGAAAAAGTTCTCATTTAGTGAGTCAAATGTCTTTTGATAATTGCCTAATGGGACGAATTTTTCTTTTTTTTTTAAATTCTTACCTTCTCTTAGAATCAATACCAAGTATCAATTCTAAAATGGAAGGGCAAGAGCTAGGTGATTGGAATAAAGTGATTTACCCAGAATCACATAGCTAGGAAGTGCCAAATTTGAACCCAGGTCCCCTGGACTCTATACAGGTCTACTATATCCACTGAGTGACCTAGCTGCCCCTGTGCATTCCCTTTTACTTTCATTTTCTCTCCCTCCCTGACCTTTCTCTCTCTCTCTCTCTCTCTCTCTCTCTCTCTCTCTCTCTCTCTCTCTCTCTCTGCCTCTCTGTCTCTCTCTGTCTGTCTGTCTGTCTGTCTGTCTCTTTCTCTCTCTGCCTCCCCTTCCCTTTCCCCTCTCCCTCCCCTCTCTTTTTCTGTCTTTTCTCTGGCTTTCTGACTCTCAGTCTTGATTTGTCTGTTGCTGAAATTGTTTCTTTCAGGTACAGAAAACTCATGAATACCCATAAATGAGATCCTCCAATTAAGGCTCAAAAGTGGTCACTCATTATTTTTTAGAATTTATTTTTCATGGGAAAATGAACAATTATCCAGATCTCTACCTATTTAACCTCTTAATGGAATGAAAAAAATAAACTTCCATACAGAATTTTTAAAAATCTTTCTAATCCAACACAGAGTAGAGGGAGGAAGGAATCAAACTGAAGTCAAAAGATATGGTTGGGTAGGACTCTTAATAACTTTTCATCTGCAGCTGGAGCAAGTTACATGGTTGACAGAATAAATAATCTACCAAGAAGTCATAGCTATTTACTAAACCCTTTAAATTGGACTTAAATGTCTCAGGATGGGAATGAATATAAGAGAGGAGAATAAGAGAAGGCACTTTAGCATCAACAAGCTGTTGGCTATCTCAAACTGCCAAACAAAAGGTTTCCAAGAACCTGCCAAATTTAGGCTGTCACTTAGCCAGATACCCAGCCAGGAAAACCTATGGTCTTGTCACCCACAGAAAGTGGGAGGGTTGGGAAATCTTGCATGTTGGGAAGAAGTATACAGAAGCAAAGTAACACATGCCTTCTAGGCAAGGTCCCCCTACCCTCATAGATTAGGACTAGGACATTAAAAGAACCCATTTTTTCAAAATTTGCATTTCTGAACATTTTCTTATATTAAAAATCCCAACAATTTCATTAAAAATGTCCTTGGCCACTGAAACACAAGTACTTCTTACAGGGAAAATATAGGGGCTATTAATTTAATGTGTTTTATCCATTAAAGAACTAAGAAAATATGGCTTAATAGATCTAATCTTCACTTGTGGTAAACTTAATTAGCTTTTTAAAAAAAACAGTTTAGATGCTGAGTTTTTCTCTAATGTTAATTTAAAGGAATAATTTTAAAATCTCTAAGGAACAGTGTTTTCAATGTAAAAAACAGCATCCTAAATGTTGTCATAGCATCAGGTATTGCCAACCCAGTTGTTTCTACTAATTCTGAAACGTATTTTCATTAAACCTTCTCCCCAAAATTCTATCTAACATTTCCATTTTTTTCTAGGAAATGACTAACATGCATGCATAATTCATATACATGAAAAACAAGCAAAGAGTAAGGAACTTATTTATGTTTCTTTCTTTTATGTCCTTACTCACATCATTAAGTAAACAGGATAAGGCAGCTCACTAGGAACGCTAGTTTAAAAAAAAAATCCATTAACTCACATATTTGTAAGAGGCTTATCTTACCGCCGTGGTCTTTTCTGTCAAGTTTCTGTCCTGAGACTCAGCTACAACAGTCATGTGTCTCTTAAAGGAAAACACAAATTTAACAGTTCCTTAACTCACTGATCTCATCTACCTAATGAACATCAAGCATGATGGACATACGTCTCCTGATAGCAGTTACAAGACACCAGCAAATCTCTCATTGCTAGCTCTGGGAGCTACATTATTTAGTAAGTCACGGAGGACAGAAGTGCACTTTCGACCACAACCCCTGCTTGTAACTAGATGCTCTGCTTACAAGGTTTAACAGTCAAAGGCTGAGGGAGCTGCCTTTGTTTCAAGATTCTATGGAACAAAGAACAACCATCAATAATGACCCAAACTTGCAAAGTGCCTGGAAAGAGGCCTAGAAGGTGGAAATAATTAGTATGCAATAAGGACGTTCAGTTAAATGTTCATGGACTATCCATGACAGGTTGTGGAACCAGTCAAAACCCATTTGCCTGAACTTACTGCTTTGCCACATGCTGAATTTACACCCTTGTAAATTTTTATGACACACACAGTGAATACCATAATACGAAAGAAAGCAAATATCACAGCACTGTTCTAGGTGGGATTAAAAACAGGGAACAAAGTTCTGGTTAGGAAATAGTCAGTCAACATTTATTGAGCGTATTCAGTGCACTGTGCCAGCATGCTGAATACTGAATCCTCTATGAATAGGCCCATAATTTAGGTTCCTGTCTTCAAGAAGTTTACAGTTTAGTTAGAGAGAAAATATCCAAGCATAAAATATTATGACACACTTACCAAGAGATATAAACATGTATGAAGATGAAAGGAGTAGCTAGACACTGACTCCACAGAGGTCACTCCTACTACCAACAACAAGAGCAATGATGATAACAAAGTCATTTGAACGCCAAAAAATTTAAGCAGCATGTTTTGTGTTAACAAAGAAGGAGAAACAACATAGATATCGATGATTGGAGAATAGCTTAATAAATTCTGCTGCATAACTGTCATGAAATATCACTCTACTACAAGCAAAAATGAGTTCAGGGAAGGGTGGAAAGGCAGATGTGAACTGATCAAAAGTGAAGTGAAGGATCAGGAAAACAATATACATGACAATAAGATAAAAGAAATCAAGAAAAGAATCAAAATAGAATGGTGTGAAATTATGATGGACGAGCCTAAACTTGTTCTCTTCCCAAAGAAAGGACACGAGAAGACACCACCCATTCTCCAGCACCACCCCTTTGCCTATGTGGGAGATCAGTTGGGTGTGGAGCATTGAATATATTTTCAGGTTTTTTGATATATTGGTTAAGTTTTGCTGGACTTTTTTGTCATTTTTCTTTCTTTATTTTATCTAGTGGTTCTTGGGTTGAAGGTGAAGGGAGGGAATGAGTGGGAAAAGTAGGTGATACCAAACAAATGATTTCAATAATCATTTACTTAAAGGAATTCATGTAGTATAATCAGTGAATATAAGTGATAAGAGCATATAAACCAAAATAATGACTGATGTGATAAAATGTGATTATGAGCTTTGAAATATCTACCCTCTTAGTATCATCTGAAAACCAGCCAAGCTAGGTTAAGAGGGGTTTAATACCAGGTTCACTACAGAGTGATAATTTACAACTCTTGAAGGCAATACATACCAAACTTGAGAGACATTGTGATGCCTCTATTGAAATCCTAGCTAAGTTATGAGGAAAATTAAGACTGTCATCATAGAGGAAGAGTCATTTAAATAGGATTTTATAGGATCACTTTCTATATTGGATATAAAATTAGTCCAATGGAAAAAATTATAAAGGTGATAACATTATCTGTAATATTAGTTCCATCCTGCCAAGGTCATTAACTGAGAATAATAATATACTACTGCAGTAATTAATTAGTAAACAAATGGTAAAGAGGCAGTTCACCAATAGCAAAACAAGATGAATATGGTTTAAAAAATATTATGGGCTGGCAGATGGTTTCAACTTTCACACCCCTGACTACCAGAGACTGAAGGGCTAGAGGTTTGGGGTTGGGAGAAGAGAACACATGGAAGAGCCATGATCTGCATCTATATATGTTTAAGGTTTCTCAGGCAGAAGATTTGTAATATGTTGGTTGGTCCCCAAGGAACAAAATTATAATCAGTGGATGGAAACTCCTGAAACTTCAGATTTCTGCAAATTACCCAGCAAGTGGACCAAAAATGATTGTCTATTTGTATTCTGATACTACAGGACTTCAGACAGGAGCTGGATAGCATCTTGTTGTAAATGCTACTGAAGAGGTTTGTGCTTCTGACAAGGGTTTGGAATGGCTGATTTCTGAAATCCTTCTCAACTTTGGAATTCTATGATCAACAACCTTCATCTTTCTCCAGAGGTCCAGTTCTGCATATCTAAATATTTCATGAACATAGAAAGAGTTCCAGGCCTGGAGATGAGAGGTTCGGGGTTCAGATCTAGCTTTAGATACTTCATGTATGATCCTGGAGAGATAACTTAACCCCAACTGCCCAGTACTTACCACTCTTCTGCCCTATAACTGATACTTAGTATTATCAATGATCAATGATCAATGATCAATTTTATGACAAAAGGTAAGGGAGTATATAATGGGCAACTCCACCTGGTTATCCTGCCCCTATGTCAAATTCAACATATTAAAAAAAATTGAACCCATCATCTTCAAAACCAAATCTCTATATTTCTAGTAATATCATTCTAAGCCCCTAAAGCTTGGAAATGTAGGGATCCATGACTCTTTCTCCTTTGCTTCCTATATCAGTAATATCTCGGTCTTGTAGATTTTTTTACTCCCTTATAATGAGTCTTTTGTCCCTTAAATTGGCACTTTTCTTTCATTTCCATTGTCCTTATCCTAATTTAGACACTTGTAACTTTTTACATGAACGGGGGTGGAAAGGGGAGAGAGGAAGAAGGGAATAACAATGGCTTACTATATGCCATGCACTTTACAAATATAATTCATTTGATCCTCCCAACAACTCTGTGAGGTACATAGAATTATTTTCATTTTACAGGTGAATAAACTCGCATAGACAGACTTGCCCAGGTTCATACATCTAGAATGTGTCTTCCTGAGTTCAAATGCAAGACCCAGCATTCTAGGCACTTTGACCTACTATAATTACCTAACTGACCAACATGCCTTTAGGCTTTTGCTTCCCTTGTACAATCTGTATAACATTCCTAGAATATACTTCTGAATATACACCTTTATGTAATTTTATTTTTCTGGCAAAAATAAGTTTCTGATGGTTTCTTATTACTCATGAAATTAGTTCATAATCTGGTTTAGCAGAGATAAACTGAAAGAGAAACTGGGGCCGTTAAATCTTCTATAAAGATCTCTGTGGGTTGCATTTTGACTTTGAAAACTCTATATTAACATGATGTTCTATTGTATTTTATTTATATTTATTAAACTTTTATTAATTTATTAATTTTTAAATGATATTTTATTACCATTTATTTTTATATAACATAATATATGTAGCATAATCATAACACAATCATATAATTTGTTATAAATATGTAATAAATTATAATAAATATGCTTATCCAAGAGAAACACATTTTTATACTACGTCCAAAAATCTGTCTCATTCTTCCCACTACCTCTCATACCTTCTCCCATCCCCAAGAAGGCAGGTAATATATTATTGATTGTACATGTATTATCATATAATATGTTTTTTCCCTTTTACCATGTTGTGAAACAAAACATATTGCTTGTAGCAGAGAACAATTCATAGAAGAAAGAAAGTGAAGAATGGTATACTTCCATCTGCATTCAGAATTTATCTGTTGTTGTTTTTTTATGGCAGTTTTTCATCCTAAGCCCTTTGGAGCTCTCCTGGATTCTTGCCTTGTTAATAATAGTTCAGTTATTCATAGTTAATCATCATGCATTATTGTTGTTTGCATGTACATTGTTTTCCTGGTTCTGCTCACTTTGCATCTTTTCATATAACTCTTTCTGGGATATTTTATGATCATTTTGTTCATTATTTCTTATGGCATAATAGTATTCTTTTGCAATCATATACCACAACTTGTTGAGCAATTCCCCAATTGATGGATATCCTTTCAGTTTTCAGTTCTTTGCCATCACAAAAAGAGCAGCTACAAATATTTTAGAATATATATTTCTCTTCTTTTTTTTCTTGATTACCTTAGGAAATAAATCTAATAGTGGTATTGCAGAGTCAAAATGTATACACCGTTTTGTAACTATGAGTATAAAATTCAATTCCATATTTCTCTTCAAAATGGTTGAATCAGTTCACAGTTCCAATTATATTTTAATCTGGCATAGGCATGTTATGGAAATACAATACAGCTATAGGCTGCATGCTTGACACCTCTGGTCTGCTTGGTATTCAAACCTTCCCCAATCTGTTAGATAATTAAGTTTCTGGCCTAATCTTTCAATATTCCCTTATATTTTTTCCCTAGAGAAACTTCCTCCTCCCAAAATATGTCATGATAAAATATATCTGTCAAACTTTTGGAAGGAGCCCAGAACTATGTTAATATTCATATGCTTGTAAATTCTTATCTGCAATTAATATCAAATGTTGTTTTCAGGAACCACACCCAGTCAACCAGGAGATTAAGAAGTGACTGGATTTCTAAATCTAGACCAGACTTTTTCCAATCTTTATGAACAGGCAGTAGTGGGAATCTAGAAACCTGTCCATCTTGAGATGAGGCTTAAGATGTTGTTAAGTTATTCTGGATAAAGCAATCATGGTACCAATGTCATTTGTATTCTGAATATATATGTCTCTCAATTCCTAACACTGGAATGTCCCCATGCCCCCCCAAAATTGACTTATAAGTTATCAAAAAGATAGCTGCCACCAACATTTGACACAGAGATATGATCACCAGTCCTTAAATATTTTCTGTGTCCATGTCCTTGAATAGCTAGCTGCATAGCCTAACAGAGACAACTTTATTTCAGGACATGTAGAATACAGAGAAGCATACACACAGAGAAAGTTATCTAAGTACAATAGACTCTGAATGCCCTAACGCCAAGAAGTTCCTGACTGGTTCTTTTGCTCTCTCTCCTTTCAACACACAGTTCTTTGCTTCATATGAAATGGGCAAGCTTCAAGAACAATCCAAAGGCTCTAGCTCTCTAAGCTTGGGAGCTTTCTCTTTGGAGAGGGCCTGGTGTTCCTTTTTAGGGCTATTAGAAGCTCTTTATCCCTTCCATACCACAAACAAGTTGGCTTCCCTTTGGATTGTGGGCCATCAGTAAAGTCCGTTCTTCTCAATTCTACAATCATGACCCAGCCACTGCATCTTTTAGTCTTTAAGGTGTTTTTTTTTTCTAGATTACACATTGCTAAAATTTTCAATAATTGTTTTTTTACATTTTACAATCCATGTTTTCTCCATTCCTCTCATCTTTTTCTCTTTCCCAAGATGGCAGGTAATATGATATAGGTTATACATGTGTTATTATACTATACATATTTCAATGTTCATCATGTCGTAAGGAAGACATATTACTTACAGTAGAGAAAAATTCATGGAAGATATAGTGAGGAATGGCTTACTTCAATCTCTATTCAAACTTTATCAGATCATTTTAAAGCAGTGGAGAGCCTTTTTTATCACAAGTCTCTTGAAGTTGTCCTTTATGATGGCATTTCTGATAATAATTAAGTCATTCACAGTTCATTGTACTTTATTGCTATATAAGATTCTGGTTCTGCTCACTTCAATTTGCATCTCCTCATCTAAGTCTTTCCAGATTTTGTGTTCATCTTGTTTATCATTTATTAATCACATAATAGTATTCCAGACTGTGTGAAGGAAATTTACCCTATCCCTCTGGTGTAGCAAATAGGACATCATCCCCTGTTGACTACCTGAATAGCTGGTGTTAGCCTGAAAATAACGGATAGCCAGGGGAATATATCAGTGTGGAACAAGAAAATAGTCTCATTCTCTATCTCTGTCCTAACTGCCCTGTGAGGTAAGGCCTGAGGAGTGACTGGAGGATGAGCAGCTACATGGAAAAGTTAGATTAGGATACTCTCTCTCTCTTCTTCCCTTTCTTCCCCTATCTATCCATAACTCATAATAAATTCATTAAGCCCTATGGCCAGACTCATATTTTACTTTTAACCCTCCCAAGCATATACCATCACTTCTTTAGCCATTCCCCAATTAATTGCCATCCCTTCAGTTTCCAATTCTTTGCCACCATAAAAAGAGCTGCTATAAATATTTTTGTACAAGCAGATCCTTTCCCTCCCCCATCTTTGAACTCTTAAGAATACAGTTTGATAGCCCTTTGGGCACCTCTTTCAGTCTTGAAATCCATCATTCATCTGGATAAGTATGCTCATACTTGCAAGATAATTCACATGGTATATGTTGCCAATTAGTTATATATCTTACTTTTACCCTTTAAAAAAAGAAGGAAAGAAAACCCTCCATCCCCACTATCTCCTCCTAGATCTCTATGGAACTTAACTGATGGAATTCATTAATTAGAAAGGTTAATGTTTCTTCATCTCTGTATTTGGCCTGGGACAGAAGTTAACATGTTATTTCCTGCAAGGATATCAGAACATAGCTAGAAGTCAGCTTCCAAGTGCTATTGGCTCCCAACAAAGAATGTTACCTCTTCTACCAAGGGCACTACTCAATCAAGTTGTAATCTCTCTCAATTTCTCAGTAATGAACACCAACTGTGCCTGGTATGATGATAATGTGCAAAGCTGAGTCTGACACCACATAAGGAAGGTTAATATCTCTTCCTGTACTCTCTGGAAAATAGGTGGATATACAATTATAGGCTCAGGTGGCAGCAGAGTCACCAGTGCGGAAAGCATGGGAGGGGCTATGAGTTTAACTTCCACTGGGGAATTCCTAATGAGAAACAATTTTGCTAGTCAGTAATTTAGAATTTTTAGTTCTATACCTCCGTATTTTG
This sequence comes from Gracilinanus agilis, assembly GCF_016433145.1. Lineage (NCBI taxonomy): Eukaryota > Metazoa > Chordata > Mammalia > Didelphimorphia > Didelphidae > Gracilinanus > Gracilinanus agilis. The sequence goes on from NC_058132.1 coordinate 256,785,708, forward strand.
AACAACCCCTGCTAAGCCATTTATATGGAAGGAATAGGGTAGTAACACAAGATTCTGGTATTACCTTCTGGTTCTTCTAGTCCTCAGACAGAAAGATTCCCCCCCAAAACTAGGGAAGAGCTATTGTTAAAGATCATGTCACTGAATCATGACTAATGACTCACTCCAGTATTCTTCCGCCAAGATTCTTGTAAGGTTCAGCACAATCCAATGCATTAGGCTTCTCTGGAGACCTCACAACATAAGAGGAGGCCTTGTGACAGAGGTTTCAGTCTGGCAGTGTTATTTTCCTTCCTCCCAACTCAACAAGCTTAGTAGCTACATTATAATGACTCTACATTAAAACACTGGTCTTCTTTCACATCATAATCAATAAAGAACATAAAATTGAGGGAGAAACTGATTAACTTATTATGGCTACTGGTAGTGGCTGTTGGTCTCCTAATATTGAAGCTCAGGAGGGTGGAGCTAATATGGTGCCTTAGTAGCACTGAAAACTGAAACCTCTTTGACAATACTTCCAAATAAATCTTTCAAAAGCTCCTCAAAATGACAGGACTCAAAAACCAAAAGCAAGACAGAATCTCTCACACTGAACACAACTTAAAAGGTAGGCAGAGAGAGAGAAAGTTGATTTTCAGGGGATTTTCATGAGATAAGGGGGAACTGGAAGCAAAACTACACACAGAGGAGTGCTGGTCCACCAACCCCTCACCTATTTTATCAGGTTCCTAGCTTGCACATAGACTAAATTTGGGCTCCCAGGGACCCTGCCTACACCAGCAACAATAGGGTCTCTGCTAGACCCTAGACACACCCCGTGAAGTATCAGGCCCTAGCACCAGGCTTCAGGGAGACCTGGAAGGTCATAAAGCTTAGCTCTTTCAAGCCTGCACTGTGGTGCAGCCCTTAGCCCCAGGGGAAAATAGCTTACAGTGTGGAGCCCTGCAAGCCATCAGCAAAGGAGATAGAATCAGTAGTTTTAAAACTCCCAGTTAAAGGCAAAAAAAGCTGGAAAAATGAAAAAGAAACACCTAACCATAGAAAATTTCTAATGGGTCAAGGAGCAAAGCATAGAATCAAGACGGGATGGTGAGAGCCAAGCAATCACATGCAAAACATCAAAGAAAAACAGGAATTAGTCTCATGCTCGGGAAGAACTCAAAAAAAAAGGAATACAAAAATCAAATAAGATGGGTTGAAGAAAAATAGGAAGGAAAATGGGGAAAAGAAATGGAAGTAATGCAAAAAGAAAATAATTATTTAAAAAGCAAAACTAATCAACTGAAAAAAGAAGCACAAAAGTCCAACAAAGAAAAGATCATTTTAAAAAGAACAGAATTGACCTCCTGAAAAAAGAGGTTAAAATATCCAATAGAGAAAATAGTTCTGTGAAAAGTAGAATGGACCAAATGGTTAAGAAGTATCAAAAAATCATACAAGAAATTCATTCTTTAAAAAAATAGAAGTTAATGACTTTGTGAGACCTCTAGAAACAATAAAACAAAATCAAAAGAATGAAAAATTAGAAGAAAATATGAAATATCTCATTGAAAAAACAACTGACTTGGAAAATAGATCCAGTAGAGACAATTTTGGAATTATTGGACTACCTGAAAGTTATGATAAAAAAAAAGCTAACACATCATATTACAAGAAATTATCTAAGAAACTGTCCTGATATTCTTGAATAAGAGGTAAAATAGAAATTGAAAGAATCCACAGGTCACCTCCTGCAATAAATCCCCAAATGACAATTTCTGAGAATATTATAGTCAAGTTCAAGAACTCCCCAGGTCAAGGAGAAAATACTGCTTGCAGACAGAAAGAAACACTTCAGAATCATGGAGCCCCAGTCAGGATTACACGGGCTCTAGTAGCTTCCACACTGAAGTACTGGAAGGCAAGGAATACAATATTCTGGAAGGCAAGGGGACTGGGTTTATAATCAAGAATCACCTACCCATCAAAACTGACTATATTTTCTTTTTAAGGGGAAAGTACAGTCATTTAGTAAAACAGAATATTTCCAAGCATTCCTGAAGAAAAGACCAGACAAACAGAAAATTTGATGCCCAAATACAAAATTCAAGAGAAACATAAAGAGGTAAATGAGAAAGCAAAAGAATTTAAGGGCTTCAAAGAGCTCAAATTGTTTATATTCACATGTGGAAAGATGATATCTATAATTGTTGAAAATCATTATAATATTATTGAAAATCATTCAATATAATAATATTGGAAATCATTATTATAGTATTTAGAAGAAGTGTGGTGGGTGTGGTAGTAAGCTGTTTAGGATATGTAAAAAAGTTAGTGTTAAAAAAGTGTATTGCACTAAAAGAAAAGAAAACGAAGTAAAATGGGGTAAATTATATCACATAAAGAGGCACAGGGAGAGAAAAAAAACTATTACAATGGAGGGGAGGATGAAGGTAGTGATGGTTCATACTGAACCCTTACTGTCATTTGAATTTGCTCAAAGAGGGAAGAATAGCCAGATTCACTGAGATATAGAATCCTAACTCACCCTATAGAAAAGTAGAGGGGGAATAAGGGTGGTGCGGAGGGGAGTAATATAATGAAGGGAGAAGTAGAGGGGAGTGATTAAAAGAACTAATATTGAGGCTTAACTCCTTTTACTCCCTAATTTTGGGGACTTCTAGAACAAAGAGATTCTGATTTAGGAGGCCCAAGTAAGGCACATGGATATATAAAAGAGAATACTAATTCATCAAATTTTGAATTACCTGAAAGAAATCACCTTCTTTAATGAACTAATCAGAAAAAAAGAAGGACAAGGAGAACAGGTGACAAGGTGAGGATGAAACTATAGATTTCACACTTTCAAGACAGGGTGAAAGAGGAAAGTATCAAGATTAATGCCCTGGCTTCAAAAGTACAAATTTTCTAGAATGCAACCAAATTGAATTTCTTGGGGTTTATCACAAAGAAGTCTATCTCTTGTCTTTGTTCCTCTGAACTATCTTCCATACCTAGAGTGACTCTCTACTCATCTCTGCCTTTTAGAATTCCAAGTTTCCTTCAGAGTTTAGCACAAGCTCCATCTTCTATATGATTTTATTTTACTGATTTCTTTACCTAACAGCACTTCCCCAAGCTCCAACCCCATCATCATATATATATATAGTATATACTTAAACATTTACCTGTTTCTTCAAATGAAAGGTATGCTGGAAAATGTTTAATGATAACCTCTGCAGAAAGGCACATTTAAAGTTTTATCTGAATTACTAATATTTTATGCATCACATTCTCAAGTCTAACCAATTAATAAAACAATAAATTAAGGGTTTATTGTTAGCATTTGTTAATTTCTGAGGTGTAAATGCTCGTACTGAAAATTTAATTATCATCCCAATCTGACTTGGTTCTTATGTCTCTGTTCCCAATTTAACATAAGTTCTTCAGGAAGTAACCCACTTACTTAAAGAGATAATGTCTTTAGTCACTTCCCGTGGGTCCAACTATAATTCAAATGGACAAATGGCAGTCTCTACATTGATTTTTTTTTAAAGTCTTACCTTCCATCATGGGCTCAATATTGTATATTGGTTCTGTGAAAATGGGATTAACTCTCCCCTGCCCACTTTTAGATTTAAGCATCAGAAGTGTATATACCCCCACATTTCCTTAAGTGAGGGGAGGTCTGCAACGCAAGTGCTAAACTGGTTGACAACTCAAAAATAACTGACTGTCCCCTGGGCAGTCCGAAGAAAATTCTAAAACTGCAATTGGTCCATGTAAAGTGGAAGGAAGGCACAGGAAGTGATGCAAAGAAGTATATTTAAAAGTAGTTGCAACTTCCTGTGACCAGCTTTTTCCTTCAAACTTGGCCTTGGAGGAGCTGTGGCTTGGGACCTTAGATTGCTCTTGAATACCACATGGGTGAGTGAAAAGGCTGACTCCTTTCCTAGTGTTCAGAGAGGTCTCCTCCCCCATCTTAGAGGAGGAGGCTGTGTGGCTAGAGCCCTTGCTTAATTTACCCCTAGTCCTTCCAGCTGGGACTTCTAGAGCACTGCCAGAGTAAAGCCAGGGCCAGAGCAAATAGGCTAGATCGTTAAGCTAGATTTCTTACCCTGTCTTTCTCATTTCTCTATTTTCACTCTCTCCCTCTATTTTATAAATAAAGTTCCTAAAAAGTCATTTGATTTGAGTAATAATTTTGGCAACCACATTTCTCTTATATTTAGTCCAACCTTAATTTTAACCCTTACAGTTCCAAGGCAGTAGAATGGCAAGGGCTAGGTAAAGGTGGTAAAGCAATTTGCCCAGGGTCACAGAGCCAGGAAGTGTCTGAGGCCAATTTGAACCCAGGATCTCCCATCTCTGGGCTTGGAACTCAATCCACTGAGCCACCCAGGTGCCCCCATTCTTGACTTTTAATTCCTGTTTTCTTAACATTGCTTCTGCAATAGACTCTTCTCCCTGTCACTAGATTAAGTTTGGTAACCTAATTCTTTTCTCTTGTGTTGCTGATAGCATTTTCAGCCTATTTTCCCTCAGCTTCTGGTTTCTATGTTTCTGACCTCAGTCTAATAAACTAAACCACATTTCCAAGTGTTTTCTTTGCTTAATCTTTTAATCAACAAAGAAAAATCCTTACTATTTTCTGGGGGGGAATGCAAAAATAGGGCCTGATCTAAAGGAATTTACATTCTAATAGGGGAGGTAATATGTTTGTAAAGAACAAAATTTACAAAAAAAATACAAAATTTAAGGGGTAGATAGGTGATATTCTTAGGTGAGGGTTACAGCATCTGGGATATGAAATGAGTCTTGAAAAAAGCCTACAATTCTATTTTTAAAATCATTATTTTATTTTTTCAAGATTACCCGTTGAAACAGTTTTTTAATATTTGTTTTCTGATTTTTTGAAATCAATATTCTCTTCCTCCCTCCCAGCTCTCCTCTCTTCTCAAAAGACAGGCAATATGATACAGATTGTATATATCATCCTTTAATACATATTTCTATATTTATCATGTTCTTAAACAAACCATATTATTTACTCTAGAGAAAAATTCATGGAGGAAATAATGTAAAGAATCATATGCTTCAAACTGCATTTGAATTCCATCTTTTTCTTCTATGGCAATGGATATCCTTTTTCATCATGAGGCTTTTGGAGTTGTCTTGGATTCTCACTTTGTTGATAATAGTCAAGTCATTCATAGTTGATTATTATATACTACCATTGTTACCAAGTACTCTTGGTTCTGCTCACTTCACTGGGCATTGCTTCATATCGCTATCTATCTAGGGTTTTTTGTGATCATCTTTTTTATTATGTGTGAATTAATATAAGAATATAATAAGTCAGCATGCCACCAAGACATGTGATTAAAAGGCCACATGGGCACCTGAAACCTTGACTTCCAGAAAAACTTGGTGGAAGACCCTATAATAATAATAAAGAACCATTCCCCTTTGCACAAATTCCATCCTTACACCCCCAAGTGGCAGGTGACATATATGGAAATCATGACTTATGATCCAATCTGTCCAGTTAGAGAATCCCAGTTGGAGTGATATCATTGGCCTTATAAAGAGAGGAGTTTGGGTAATTGCAGGCTCTCTTGGACAAGGAATTATTCCTGGAAACAGCTCCTGGAATGTTTAATGTTCTGCTTAAACATTGTCTATGTATTACATCCGAGGAAGCATGGAAGCATTTTTTTTTTTTAGTTAGGATGACCTGGTAATGTTTCTGTCTTTCTTTTGCCTTTACTAATAAATAATAATATTTTAGTCTCTATCATAATAAACAGAGCCAATAACCAAATGTTATGATAGAGGGGAGAGAGAGAGAGAGAAAGTCTATGAGGGGATGAGACTCTCTTCTAGCTCTCCCCTCCTACTGAATATACACTGGGAGATTTTAAGGGGGTATCACCCCTAAACTGGGTGACCTGGATGGTCGTGCCATTCCATAGGAGCTGGGGCAAGGCTTCCCTATAAGATGAAGTATGGGGGACCCCAACCCAATTCTGAATGAGGGCAAGGTTCATGAAAGCCTCCCCCGAGGTCAGTCAACTTCACAGTGGGTGGTCTGGCTTCAAGATGGAGGCAGCCAGACCAAACCGTGATTCCCCTCCCCCTTGTCTCTCAGGCACTCTGGAACACTATCTGACTAATGAATAGCTTTTAATATTTGCAATTTAGGAGTTGGGAAAAGGCGTGAAGGGCAGAGGGATTTTGGGGTGCCTTCTTCTCTATTTCTATGGGGTCCATCACTCAGGTGAGAACCTTGGATTCCCACTCCTAAGCATCTCCCCCCTTGTCCCTTCTCCTTCTGTTTCTATTTCTATCCTTTTCTATAATTGCAAGTCAAACCGGAAAGGGTCTCTCAGCAAGGTTGGGTAATGGGAGAAGGAGCCTAAGAGATCACTCCCAAAGTGGAGTCCAAACACTTAGCCGACTCGATTATTGAAGACTTGTTGGGTGAGAAGTGATGGAATCTTTGAACAGGGAATCAGGGTTTCAATGTCCAAAGAAAGTAACCATTGGTAACCATTCAGATTTATTGAGTAGGGAAGTGGCATGCCCTTTGGGAAAATCACTTTTATATATTTATGGAGAATGGATTGGAATGAAGGGCTATTGGAAACACAGCAACCAATTAAGAAATTATTACAAAAAAACAGTTAATCAGTGATAAGTACCTGAAATAGAGTGATGACTATGTGAATGGAGAGAAGGAAATATATTTGAGATCCGTACAGAAGAAAACAACCAGATTTGACAACAGACATATACAACAGACATATACGTGCCGGGTATGAGTGAAGAGTTCAGGATGACAAGCTGGTTGTCACGTTGAAATAATGTTGGTACCTATGACAATAATAGGAAGGAAAGGAAAAAATGAAAGTTTGGGGGGAAGAAAAAATGCATTCTGCTTTGGACCTGTTGAGTTCAAGGCATCTAAGGGAATTCACCCTGAAATGTCTGGTGACAACTGATGATTCAAGATAGATCACATCTGCAAGGAAATGATAACTAAATCCAGATGAGAGGCAATGAAATCACCAAGCAAGAGCATATATAAAAAAGAAGGCCCAGGAAAGAATTTCAAGTGATAGCCTCAGTTAGGGAGATGGCATGGATAAAAATTAAGCAAAGGAGAGAGAAGGAGCATTCAGACAGGTAAGGGGAGAACTAAAAGAGATCATTATCACAAAAACCCACAAAAGAGATGAGTATTCAGGAGAAGAAGGAGGTCAACAGTGTCAAGTGATGAAGAAAGGTTAAGAAGGATGAGGATTGAGGAGAGGTCATTAGATCTGGCAATTATAAGATCACTGAAAGTTTCAACTTGTATTCAAATGCCACACATTGAACAAAAAGTCAAATATAACTATATTTAATAACAATTCTTATCCTTTATTTTCTCTATATATCTATTTAATATACACATTCGTCATATGTACACATAAAGAAGAGATTTTTCAAGCCAATATTTATTATTCAGGTCATTTGCTAATATTCTTCTTTATAAATTATAATCACAAAATCTAATTAAACATGAGTCATATTTGATCTCTCTAATCTCTTTATTCTAGCCATGGAAAATTCCAAGTCCTATGGCTCTAATGATTTACTATAATGCTGCCTGCTGTTCAGGACAAATTAAGAAATACATTTTAATTTAGTATCTAAAATTTTAAATGTTCAACTGGCACAATTGATCAAATTAGGATAGAATGAATAAAGAAGTAGCTAGCAAGTCTAGACAACTTACAAAGAAGGGGTTTCATTTTAAATAATGCTTTTGTCGCCTTTTGTTTTTACATTAAACTGCCTCTTTACTTGGTTTTAGGGCTAGCTCCTACTCTATTTCACAATCTCACTCCTCCTTCATTAAACTCTTATATGTAAAATAGAAAAAATAATTATGCAAAAGCAACTGATATTGTTATTATCTAATCTAGAATGCGATATTCTGCTTCCATGCATCCTTCTTTATTTTAAGAGAAGATTATATTTCATAATATGCTATTCCCAAAACCTATATTGGCTTTTACAGTCCCTTAGAACTTAGTCCATATTCAGTGTTTTTTTGTTTATATTATTGTAATATTGTAATGATATATATATATATATATGTATACGTGTATACATANGTAGCTAGCAAGTCTAGACAACTTACAAAGAAGGGGTTTCATTTTAAATAATGCTTTTGTCGCCTTTTGTTTTTACATTAAACTGCCTCTTTACTTGGTTTTAGGGCTAGCTCCTACTCTATTTCACAATCTCACTCCTCCTTCATTAAACTCTTATATGTAAAATAGAAAAAATAATTATGCAAAAGCAACTGATATTGTTATTATCTAATCTAGAATGCGATATTCTGCTTCCATGCATCCTTCTTTATTTTAAGAGAAGATTATATTTCATAATATGCTATTCCCAAAACCTATATTGGCTTTTACAGTCCCTTAGAACTTAGTCCATATTCAGTGTTTTTTTGTTTATATTATTGTAATATTGTAATGATATATATATATATATGTATACATGTATATATATATATATATATAGTTCTTCAATTCAAAATCAATGATTTTTGGCTAATGATCAAATTCATAATATTTCTTAGGTTTCGATGAATTCCTCATATTCATTTTTTCAAGCACCACTATAATTCCCTAACATTTATATAAGACATTTTGTTCAAGTAATTCTTATTTAATAGTTTCTCATTTAGTTTCCACTAGAAGTTTTAGTATAACAATTTCAAGATTTTTTAAAGACATCTGTGATATAAGAAAAGGTAGTTTCATAAGTGGAAGAACAAAGCAATGTCGAGATAAAGAATCTTTGATTCAAGGTTACCTGGACCACACTCACATCCCCATGGCTTGAACTTTATTTTACTGAATTCTCTTTCATCTATATGTTGATAATGCATGCAGGACTGGGAAGACGCTTGAATACAGACAAAGGCCACAACTTGGTGTTGTTATTTTTTTTAAGGTAGGAAAAAACACAACCCTAGAAATTATAGACCTGTCAGCATTCACTCCCTACTTGGAAACTTACTGAAACGTATCATCAAAAAATCAATTTGCAAGCACCTAGAAAATCATGGGGTACTGGGTAAAAATCTACTTGGCATTGTGAAAAATAAATCCTGTCAAATCAACTTAATTTCCTCCCATGACAGAGTGACAAGCCTGGTCGTCCTAGAAGACTAGATAGACATAATATAGTTTGACTTCAGGAAGGATATGGAGTGAGTTCCACATGAAGTGCTCATAAAAACACCAATAAAATGGGGTTTAGGTCACTTTCCTTTGCGTTATTTAACACATTTTTTATTGGACTGTAACCAATTCTATCTGTCCATGATCTTCTGTTGGATTGGGCAGAGGGTAAAGGAGACATAACCTTGGAAAACTGAAAGAAAATCCAAAATAATCAAGAGAAGATAAAGAAGTGGGATGATATAAATAGGATAGAATGTAAAAGATTCACTCAGAAAGAAGGTAAATATAACATGGAGGAAGGCCCATTCTGGGAAGTGTAGCAGAAAAAATACTAAAGATTCATAACAAACCACAATGTAATTATGAGTTAGCAAAGTGCCATCATAGTGACCAAGATCAGTGCAATTTTAGTAACTAATGAGGTCATTTTACTCATAAATTCAGCATCTTACAGTATTCTTTTAGTATTTCCTGGTCAGCCTGAACTACTACAACCGAAGTTTAATTGGGAGAATTTACAAGGAATTCAAGCAAGAGTGGTGGTTGAATGGACATTCATGAAAAAAGAAAACACGAACCCTTTCTGAGATTAAGCTAATGCCTAAAAGTTAACTAGGATAGCTTAGGGTGGCACTGTGATAGAGCAACTGGCCTAGAGTTAAGGAAAACTTATCTTTCTGAGTTCAAATTTAGTTTCAGAAACCTACTAGCTATGTGATCCTGGGCAAGTTACTTAACCCTATTTACCTCAGTTCCTCAATGTGAGCTGAAGAAGGAAATAGCAAATAACTCCAATATCTTTGCCAAGAATACCTCAAATGGAGTCAGGACAAGTCAGGCAAAACTCAAGAACAATTTCAGAGTTAGCTAGCAGAGATTCCTACCTTAGAAAATATAATTGGAGTTACTAAAAATTAGGCCTTCATCACTTCTCACCTTGACTATTGCAATAGTCTTCTAATTGATCTTCCTTTCTCCAGACTCTCCCCTCTCTATTCCATCCTCCACACAATGAACAAATTGATTTTTCTAAAATACAGATCTAATCATATCATTTCCATCTTCAGGAAGAATCAATGGATACCCCAATTCTCAATCGTTTTCTTTTCTCACTTCCTCCTCTCAGAATCTCAAGTTTCCTTTAAAGCTTAACTCTAAGGTTGCCTCCTATTATGTAGGAGACCTTTCCTAATTCCCTGGATTGTTAGTACATCCTAAAATACTTTGTATTCACTTATTAGGTACTCACTATTTTTCCTTGATAGAATGAAAACTCGTTAAGTACAAGGACTATTCAGGACCTTTTTTTATGTTTTATTTTGGGTTTCTTAGGTTGTTTTGGAGGGAGTTTGCCTAACCTCAACACCTAACATATTAACTGGCATATTATAGATGCTTAAATATTTGTCAAATGAATGAATGCAAGGCATAGTAGAGAAATAGAAAAATAGGACAATTTGAGATCTCCATTTTTTTTCTCTGTTAATGTCAGGTATTATTACCATTATTATTCTTACCATTTTTATAGACTTGCTATGAACATTTTCCTATAAAACTAGAAGAGTAAATGATGTAGATTCATATGTCCAATTATAAATGATTGAAAGATAAACATGTTTTATTTTTTTGAGTGATAACTATTTTCAAATTATAGTTCCATTTCATTTTTTGGCACACATCTAGATATACAATTGATCTGGACAATTTTATTTTGTACATTTACTGAGTCCTTTACATTTTCCCTTGCTAATATGAAAAAAAGCAATATTTGTGATTAACCACCTGCAATTTTCAGTTGGTGGATCAATAGAATCTTTGGGGCTATCTCCCCATCATAGCCTTTCTCATGGAAGTACTATTTGAAAAATAGGAAGATACTACTGTAATCTTCCTCTTTAGATTCTATAAAAGACTAAAATTTTATAATACATATAGCATTTACATGCAACACTTCACTCCTACATATAAATTTTCAGGACCAAGTAATACTGAACTTGATAATCTAAGAAAAAATGAATAAGTCAAAAGAGCTGTTGGCTTTTTTTTTGTGGTTCAGTCATTTTAGTTGTGTCTGACTCTTAGTGACCTCATTTGGAGTGTTCTTGGCAAAGATACTAGAGTGGTTTGCCATTTCCCTCTCTAGCTCATTTTACCATATTTTCCTGACTCCAGTCAGCTCACAGCCATAATTCTCCTAATTTCACATGCATACAATGTTTTAGAAAGTTATTAGTGAATAATTGTTATATTTGATAATCCTTCACATATCTGAAAATATTAAGCCAATCATCTGGAGGAAATATCTTTGTAGGCATATTACCAATGGTCTAAATAGTTACTGCCAGACTGTATCATGATGTGACCCTAAGTGAGTCACTTGGCTTCAGGCTCAATTCTTCTTTAAGACCAGTATTGGGTATAAAGATAAACAAAGGTCTTTTCCAGCTCTAAAATTCTGTTTGTGTTCTATGAAAATCAAAACCTATACTAGAGATGAATTTCTTAATTGTGTCCCAGCCCTAATGTTTATTTAGCAAAATGGTAAAGCCCTTCTGGGGCTTACTTTCCTCAACTTTTATGTAGGGTTAGCAATACACTACATTTGTTAAGAATAAAAAATTCTGAAAATATTGAAATGAAAAGATTTTCTGAATATATACCATACACTCCTACTTTCCATTTCCATGGTCTTTCACACTTTTCGAAGGGTTTTCCTATAGGACATTCATACTGACAACAAATCTACGAAGTAGGTAGGGAAGCTCTCATAATCAGTTTTTTAGAGAAGCTGTGAGCCCCAAAGATGCTGGAGCCTAGGGAAGTCAAGGTCTTCTGATTCATCATCTTGAGAAAAATGTTTATTGAAGATAGCTTGTAAAAATTGATATACTATAAAATGCATTTACAGCAGCTCTATGAATATTTACACATTGTAAAATGGCTTCTTAGTAGACTTGAATTTTTACATCTGGATTTTCACCTTAAAGTCTAAAACTTCAAATGCTTTTGAAGATAGATTTCCATGGCATTAGGACAATCCAGTAATTTTTTTCCAAAGCTATTTTATTACAATTTTTTTTTCTTTTTAGCTTTTTCACAGCCTTAAGGTTTTTAAGAGCAACCAAAACCTGTTTTTTTTTCTTTGCATCTATTCCTTTTCATCCTACAAACTAGACATCAAAGCACAAAATATAAAAAAAATTTCCATTCACTGTGTATTAGTTCAAAAAAATCCTAGGTTGTAGTGGATAAGAGAATCCAAAGGACACATACAATTCTTAATGTTGCTATCCACAGGCTAAAGAAAGTAATAGGGTTTACTTCATTCCCTACATACCCAGTTTAAGTAAAAATTCTTTCAGACTATCTTAAGTTAACCCTTTGCTCATTGGCTTCTTGTAGGTCCTCTAAAAGCCACTTGCTCTTTAAAATAGTAGGCTCTTTTAATCAAATTCTCATTTGCTTACTTTTTCTGCACTTTTGAAAGATTTTGAAGAATAGATGTTAAGAATACAAATAAAAGGGAAATTGACATTTTTCCTATTTCATGCTTGCTTTTTCTTCCAAGAAAGAAACTTGCATGAGGCTTTTATTAGTTTTTTTGAGAGACATCAAATATATATATATATATATATATTCTGTATAACTCACAAATATATATATATATATGTATTTGTGAGTTATACAGAAACAACTAGACACATTTCCTAGGTTTAAAATATCTTTTCTCTCATTCAGAAGGTGATCACCTTAACTGGTGTAATATCTGTGGATACTTAGCCATGACTGAAGAATAATAGCCCTGATAGTCTTGGAGGAAAAGGCTAAGGGGAAAAAATGGTCTCCTAACTCCCAGGCCAGAGCTCTGTCCTACATTTTATGTCTTTTCTAGATTTCAGATATAGTGAGATCTCCCTTTGAATAACTCTAGGACAAAATAAAGGAAGCTTCACCGAGCTCCACCTACCTCACCTGTCTCAAATTACACTCTAAACTCTTGCAAAAATCCAACTTGATTCCCAAAATGGGATTGCTATTAGAAGCAAAAATTTGTGTAGAAGAATCTGGGATAGTTTCTCAAGTTGTTCTGTAATGCCTGAAGTACAGCTCTAAGACAATAGAAGTTATCTAGTTTCTGCCACCCTTAGCAGACACCGTGATGCTGGACCTAGAAGTACATGTTAGGAAGGCATGGTTCTTCTTTGAAGAACATTGTATACAGAGACTGATACACTGTGGTAAAATCTAATGTAATGGACATCTGTACTGGCAGCAATGCAATGACTCAGGACAATTCTGAGGGATCTGTGGAAGAGAACACTTCCCACATTCAGAGGAAGAACTGCAGGAGTGGAAACACAGGAGAAAAACAACTGAAGCATATATTTCTAACCAAGATTTCTAATGGTTTTCTCCAGGATAGCCAGCTGAAAAGCAAATGGTTCAAGCAAACAACTAATTATATGTAATCAATACCATGCAGGCAGTTTAAGTTGCCTATTTCACTGAACTGATCCATTGATTCAGTTAAAGTAGTCATTGCAAGGAAAACAACTATCGAGAACAGAAGAAAACATTAGATTTGGATGCACGAGAGGAAAACATTATTAAATTTGGAGAGAGAAGAACTGTGTTCAAGTTCTGATGTTGGGGATATCACAATCTGCAAGAATCTCATTTTTTTCATCTATAACTTGCATATATTTGTATCCCTTACCTCACAAGGTTGTAAGAATTGAAAGAGAAGAGATATATGCAAATATATATGGACATGACTGAACACTCATGCTTATGGATGCTGTTTGCCTTTCATTCTTGAAAAGAATCAGTGATGTCATGGGGTGATGTCTTGTGTGTAAATGGAATTAACTCTACCCATTCATAGTTAAATTCGTACTTAACCTAGGCATAGAAATTATGTCACCCTCACCTTCCTTAGTGGGGAGGGGAGACGAGTTACCCACACGTGACAATAAGTAACAAATCAAGAACAAAGGACTGCCCTTTGGGCAGTCCAAATCAATGTAGAGACTGCCATTTGTCCATTTGAATTAGAGGTGCCTCCACAGGAAGTAACCCACTTACTTAAAGAGATAATGTCTTTAGTCACTTCTCATGGGTCCACCTCTAATTCAAATGGACAAATGGCAGTCTCTACATTGATTTGGACTGCCCAAAGGGCAGTCCCTTGTTCTTGATTTGTTACTTATTGTCACGTGTGGGTAACTCGTCTCCCCTCCCCACTAAGGAAGGTGAGGGTGACATAATTTCTATGCCTAGGTTAAGTATGAATTTAACTATGAATGGGTAGAGTTAATTCCATTTACACACTTGACTGCATATGAATTGGGTTTAAGTGATATCTTTGCGCAAAATTCTTAGCCTCACTCTCTCTTACAATGACCAAAGTTCTATAGGGAGAAACAAAAGTAAGGATGCCTGTCAATGGCTTGAAGTGCAGTGGATAATCTTGGCTTCTTTGATGTTTTACCAAACTCTAAGTACTCCACATGCTTGTTTCAGCCTACTCCATGGCCTTTGGAATCCCTGTATTTCATCTGCCCATTCTGCTGGAAGAAGTCTTCACATGGTTGGAGTAGACATGCCTCCACATCACCAACTGGCATACGGGCTGTTGGCTTCCCTCAACCTGGTTTAATCCATCTTCTAAGATGGTTTAGCAGCGTGACTATTGCATGTGCTACATTTCTTAGAGCCAAATGTGAGAGTTGAAGGAAAGGTAGATACCAGAGGTGGATGAGCAGCCCTGAAAAAGGCTCAGCAAGCCCTTGCTTGGGGTGCTAGTCCTCTTTGAACACTACCTTATACACCCTACACAAATGTGTGTATACATACACAGGAATATATATACATATTATACATAATGTAAATTATGTATAATACATATAAATATACATACACAGGAACACACATGTATATATAAATATTCAATCAATTTAAGATCACATCGTAGGTATATACGTATCTATATATACATATGATGTGATCTTAAAAACAATTGAACATTGAATATTTAAACAAAAGTGAATATGATGTAAGGTATAAGCTCATAAGATGGTATCCTTGTAAGATGCTATCATATTTGTCATATGAGAATATAAGTGCTATGAGGGCAAGAATTATTCGACTGCTTACCTAGCTTCTTTGAAACAGAAAACCAGAATCAAGTTTAGCTTTCCATGATTCAGATGAGCTGTTCAAGATAGAAAATGATCTCATCATTCTCATAGCTATAAGATCTTATACCTCTCATAAGTAAAGGCAAGTAGGTGGCACAATGAATGGCAAAGATCTGATTCAAATTCCAATCCAGTCTCAAACACTTAACTGTCTGGCTGTATAAACCAAGGCAAGTCAATTAACTTCTTTCTTCCTCACTTTTCTCAAATGCAAAATAGTCAAAATAATAGCACCTATTGTTAGCATCAGATTAGATATTGGTAAAATGACTAGCACATAGTAAGAGATTAATAAAGGCTTTGCTTCCTTCTTTTATCACTTCTCACTCTGATGGTGGATGTTGTGTGTTGGGAGTGGGAGGAAAGGTAGTTAAGAGTCTACTAGCTCTACTCCTATTCAAAAACCTTCCCCAACCATCCATCAAGTTGATATAAGGCACAAAGGTCTGTGGCACTGAAGACATCAAGACTTTTCACTCAATCAATTCTCTTATAATTAAATCCACACTTATTGCAATGACTGCCTCCTTTTTTACTCTTGCTTATAGCACCCAGGGCATCTTCTCATTACTCTATACACCAACATGAAATATGTTTCCTGAGTTTCCTAAATACTTCACTTCTTTCCTAAGTTTCCTAAATACTTCACTTTTTTTTATTCTCTACCCATGACGCACACCAAGTTACAGTTAATGGCAGGATATGGAAAGGGAATTTTCATGGGCAAAAAAGAAGACATTTTTCAATTTTGAGCCCTGTCACATCCCTATCTCCTGTTGCTGTGTCTTATTTAATCTTAGTGTGTCTTCTAGCACTTAACATGGTGCTTTCCCCACAGTGGGAATTTAAGAAGCATGTGCTGAATTGAATTGGCCCTTAGATGTTAGCTATTGAAAGGAATTTAGAGATGATCTATTCTAAGCCCTATGTATTATAGATGAGGAAATTAAATTGAATTCAAATTGTATTTCAAGTTACTTTTGAATGTTGCTTTGGATGTGTCAATCCAAAAAAGAACTTAGATAAAAATATATCTGTGTTGCTAACTACATAGGCCCATAATCTTCCAAGAGCACACTAATTGCTTTTATATTTTTGAAAAATGATTTGAAAATTGCCAAGTTTTTTGAATTACTTAAAGTAATTACTTAGTACATGAAGGAACTACTAGCATGTTTGCAATATGCATAAATCTGTTGTAAAGTACAAGATATAGGTTTTATTGGTTTGTCTTGGCTCTCTTTTCATTGGGAATGTAATGAAGCTATTGTCACAACTGTGTGATTTGGTGTGTTTTCCTTGAGAACCCTTGACACAGCTCAACAATGAATCTTTATATTTATCCTATATTTCCTTAATGTGTATGTTTTCCAGGATAAACCAAGATTTTTTTTTATTTGTTTTCATAAGAGAGGGATAGCTAGTACAGCCCCACAGATGTTTCTAGGACAATATGTGATTTTGAGCTAGAAGTGACAATATTTTCTCACATATGAGAACATGTCTGGATAAATTATGGCTCTGATATCCAACAAGGGTCCTGGTCCCTAGAATCATGTCATTATTTCTGCATTATTTTAATTAGACATTTGGAGTTGCAAGACTTTAAATTTTTCAAACAAAATATATTCTATATTCAATTAAATAATCTTAATTAAAATAACTTTCATCAACAATCAAATATCATTTATTAGAGGACTTCCATGCACTGGGGCCTCTTCAATTTTATGGCAAGAATGAAAGTCTTTACGGGCTAGCGCAATTTGGGTATTGCTTGATAACTTAGAAGTTTAGGATCAAATGAATATTTGACATTTTATGATATAACTGATAAAATCTAGCCTGAATCCTTCATACATGCTTCCAATGAAACTGAATGAATCTTTTCCAGAAATATTGTATAAATAATATGGAAGTGAACAACTGTCTGCCTATTATGAAATGTAGGAATTTTCTTCTGAAGACTTTCTCTCATGGTTAATGGATGATGTAATCACTTCCCTTACAACTTTTTCAAGTCCTTCTGGCTCCTTTATTAACTTCCCTGAATACAAGTCCATCTGTCAGTTTATTCTCATTTGTGCCAAAAATGTAAAGACACATTAGCCTGCTAAATGATTCATTTCGTACCTTACAGAATGCTTGGGCTTTACAAATGAGATGCATTATGACTTTGGTAGACACAATGACAGTCAATGAAATGTAGGCTAAAATATCAATTATTCTCTCGATAACTCCCAGGAACCTGAAATTCCCCTCAACACAGATACCTTAAGAGCAGATAGACAAATAGAGGTGTAGTGTTAAAAGTGTCAGCAAGTCTCATCCTCCTCTTTGCCTCCAGTGCCTAAAAACTATCCTTGTCATAGTGTTTTCCAAAGTCTGAAATTCCAAAGAGAATTTATGCTCTGTTAAAATGAAAATGTCCCTGGAGAAGATTACATATTAAGCCTTATCATTCACTTACAGCCTAGCATATAGGATTTCATCAAATTTTCTCCTGACAAAAGAGTTTAAAAGTGAGGGTGGTCAGAGCAGACATTGTGAGAATATTGACTACTTGAATAAAGGTACTACTGAGAGGCATCCAAGTGAATATTGGGAACATCCAAGGCAAACTTTACCAACTTGACAATTTTCCCTGAATCTTACTGAATACTTTAGCTATACTGCAAGACAAATTGGTCCCTAGATGTATAATTATTCAATAAGGCAAATAGATCAGGCGCTCAGCACCACAGATAAGACAAAAACTTTACCAGGCATAATGGTGCTTGCTCAACTCTACTTTCACCTTTTGGGGAGGCTGGAGCTGATGGATCACCTGAGTTTGCAAGTAAGAGCTATGGTAAGGTGAAAGCAGATCAGGTTCCATACTAAGTTTCATTTAAATATGGTGAGATCCCAGTTGCAGAGGGACACCAGGCTGCCTGATGAGTGAATGTCAACCCAGATCTTTAAAAAAAAGAACAAATGGAAGCTTTTAGGCCTATAGGTATTAGAATCAGGCAATAAATGTTATCTCCACTTTTAGTCTGGGTAACATAGATTCAGTCTTAAAATAATAATACTAATAATATGTGACTCTGGAAATGTAATGTGAATCTATGTAACCAGGAAACAATAGAGATGATCTCCAGAAGCTCATCCCCTTCTTTCTCCTCACTATGCCATATCTGGGGAGTGATTCCTAATATACCATCCTCAATCCTCTACTTTTCTCTTAATACTTTAACCCAGTGTGGCTTAGATTTAGCTCCAATCATCATCTGCTTGCAAATAACTCAGTTATGTCTGCAAAGAAGAACCCTCAATCCAAAAATAAATGTTTTTCTAATTGCTTATTGGAAATATTACCTTGGATGGATTGATGTTAATTCAAAATGACTGACCCTCAAAACGTTATTTTTACCATAAAATCAGTTCCTTCTAACTTCTTTTGCAATATGCCTCTGTTCTCTCAAATTCTCAGCATCAAAATTTTACTTTCTTTTGTTTTCTCAACCCCTCTGACCTAGTGAGCCATCAATTTTTTTATTTAAAACACTTTTTTGCACTTGAAACCATTTTTGTCTAATTCTTATGCCAGTACATTATCTAAAACATCATCATCATGTAGGTAATTTCCTACAGTATAAAAGGTCTCCCTGCCTCTAATTTCTCCTCCACCAAGTTCTCCCTATTTTCTGCTAGCAGAATAATATCTCTGAAACATCGTTTTCATAATGACAATCACTTTCAAGAGATACTCCAAATTCCTTAGAATGGCTTTCAAAGATTTTTGTAATTTTCCTCCTCTCTAATACAAATAATATGCCATATGTTCTCCATTGCAAGGTCTCTATTACTGAATATGTCAAATAATTTAAACACCATGTATTTGGTCATGCTCCTCCTCTCCCACCTCCACCCATCCACCCTGTACCAATCCATCATGTTCTGACAGAAAATATAGCTTCCTTATGAAGATTTCTGAGATCAACCTAGCCCCTGTTGGACTCTTTCCTGACATCTACAGCACTTATCATATGCAGCAGAACTCTCTTTAGCTGGTGGTGAATAGATCTTTTTTCGTGTATACTGATATCTGAGACTAGAGTTGTGCTTCCTCCTCCTGATAAATTGTTGCCTTCTGCTCTTCTGAATCACCCTGAGGTCTTACCATTGTGTTGTCCTTTTTCTTGAGCCACCTTTTTGTTTCTATCCCTTGTGTGCACAGGGACTAGACCACTCACTACCCTACCTATTGTAACTATACATATGACTCTGCAACCTCTTCCCCATTAGTTTATTCAGAGGGTTTAGAGGGGGAAAGGCTAGTTCTTGCTAAATTCAGCAGCACTGTGTTTGTTACTTTAACATAAATTCATGTTTTGATTAAGTTGTTTTAAGGATGTTTATCTTCTCTTCCCAGCCTTACTATAAGCAACTAGAGAACAGACATATTCCTTTTATATTTCCCACATTGCATAACACACTGTTGAGCACTTAACAGGGACTCTGTGTTGAATATATTATCTATCAAGATTTTCTTACCAGTTTATGTGGACCATTAAACCTAGAAAAAACAGAATCTCCCTCAGAACTAAAAGGCAACTCTGAGCCATTATTACACAACAGACAGGCTTTCAGTATCTGTGAGTGCACCATTAGTACAGTATTACCAATAAGTTTAGAGGAGAGAATGATCAACTTCTGAAAATTTTAACTAGCCTACCCTTCCCTCACTAGTTGTAGAAGTCATAAAAGGATGTCAGTATTTTGTTATATTCCACCAAATGAGACATTTCCATCATTTAAAAAGAGTTGAGAATTCAGAGTGAGGATGAAAAGGGCTTTTAAATTCTTGACAAGTCCTCTGTCTTTTCCTTGGGTAGTTGCCACTCTAAATATAAACAGCTGGGAGAAGAGGAGAAGAAAGGGGGGGAGGGAGGAATAGGAAAAAATAGGAAAAGGAGGAAAATTACTAGAATGAGGATTTGGGAAAGAAGAAGAGGAAAAAGAAGAAGAAAGCATTTGTAAGTCACAAATACATCAGAATGATAAGTGCTGCTTCATAAGGATGGTATAGGTAGAAGCATAACATTTAATTTAAGAATGAGGAAAAGACCTGTGATTTGGGAGGTACATGTAAATCCTGAGTGAGAAAACTCCATTTAGCAAAGCAGATTGGCACTGTCTCTGTAATTTTTAGTCTTGGAGAATACCCAGGGATCTCATATTTAGGTCCAAGGTCATATATCCAATAGGCATTGGAGTCAGGACTTGAACCTGAATCATCTTTGTTGTAAGGAGAATTATACTGGCTTTCAGACAATTTTCAAAACTTAATAAAATGGATAAAGAAGAAAATCAGGACATAATAGTTAATATGTTATCATACTTTTTCTAAGACAAACAATTATCCATCTAAATTCTGATATATGAATTAGTTTATTTTTTCCTATATTTTAAGCTTCAAAAATGCCATATAGGCAAAGGTTAGTAAATTTTTTAGAATTAGGTTACTGAGTTGTTTATTTGTGTTATTCTGGTATATAGGAAAGACTTTAGCTCAGTGAAAGCCAGGATACCTTTATTTTAAAATATTGCTTCCCATAAATTCCACTAACTAATTTTATTTTTGACAAGCTTCTTTTGAAAAATGAAAATAGCTTTAGGATAGCTAAACTTATTGGTCATTCAAACTTCCATGTTTGTTACTTTGATCAGATTTTAGAATCATAAAACTTGAGGATGAAATATTCCTCAAATGGTTATCTAATCCAATATCTTCATATTACACATGATTTAACTGAAGACCAGAAAGTTGGATTGATTAACAGGGCAGAGTTAAGAACTCAGGATTTTTGATACTGTGTCTAGAAAATTTATTTTATAAAATGCTTCCTCTGACTGTGTCGTACTAACCACTGAGCTAGACCAATTAAACATGAAAAATATACATTAGCCTCTCAACATCTCTTTCATTCCAAGCTGCCAAGAGAAAAACTTGCTCTGGCAACTATGTTGCTATAATGATTACAAAAGCTTCTGATTAGTCACCTTGAACCAAATTTTTTACATCTCCACTGCACTCAGCTTCAAAAGTAAGTGTCCCAAATCTAGCATTCTTTTTTTTTTCAGGCAATGGGAATCAAGTGACTTGCCCAGGGTCACACAGCTGGGACATGTCTGAGGCCAAATTTGAACCTAGGACCTCCCATCTCTAGGCCTGACTCTCAATCCACTGAGCTACCCAGCTGCCCCCAAGCTCTAGCATTCTCATAGCAATCCCTCTCCTACTCATTAAAGTCCACTGGCTGCCTATCACCTCTAGGAACAATAAATAAATTCTCAGTTTGGCATTTAATGCCTTACCCTACCTAGCCCTCAATTGTGATGATGCTAGAGAATTCATACAACAATGCCAACTATCCACACACATCTGCTATCACAGCTCTACCTAGTAATCATCCTTTTAGTCTTCACTGATTGACTATCACATTCATCACAGGCATCAATTTCAAACTTTCTCTTTTGTTCTTAAACCATATGTACCATCCCTCCCACCTCCCTCTAATCAGAAGGACTCCATTTTTACTATGAAAACTGAGGTCCTGTCATGAGTCATTTCTTTTCCTCAATTCAACCACACAATAAGAATTGATGAGCAGGTTGATTTTAGAAGAACATGGATAGACTTGCATGAAATAATGAAGTGAAACAAGCAGAACCAAGAGAATTTTGTATGAAGTAACAGAAATATTATTCAAAGAATAACCAAATGGCAAAGCAATTTGGGGCATTATGAATAGACAAATCAACAACAAAATATTTATGAAAGAGGGTGCTATTCATCTCTAGAGAAAGAGTAGATAAATGGAAGTATATATTGTATGATTTTGCATGCATGCATGTGTGTGTGTGTGATAGTGGATTTCTCTAGTAGAAAAAAATCTATAACAAATCAATTTAACATGACCTCCCTCTTTGCTTCCATACTGAAGAAAAATGTAGTCCTTCTCTTTGCCACATTCGGTTCCTTTACTTGTGTCCTTGATCCCATCTGTTTCTCTTTTCTTCAGAAACTTGGCCCTTTTTCTTATGTATCTTTTATCTTTAGTCTTTCTTTATCTATTGGTTGTTTTCCTCTTAAATATAAATGTTTACCTTATAAATTAAAAAAAAATCACTTAATCTTGCTATCCTCTTTAGTGAACGTCCTCTATTTCTTCTCTCTTTAACAACTTTGTTTTTATTCAGTTATGTCTGACTCTTCATAACTGTATTTGGGGTTTTCTTGGAAAAGATACTGGAGAAGCTTGCCATTTCTTTATTGAGCTCATTTTACAGGAGAGGAAGCTGAGGGAAGCAGAGTTAAGTGACTTATGCGTGGTCACACAGTTAATAAGTATCTGAGTCAGTATTTAAACTCAGAACTTCCTACTTATAGCCGGTTTCTACTTCTTCTCTTCCTATTCATTTCTCAGGCCCTTGAAATCTGACTTCAAATTGCACCATTGCACTGAAATTCTTGTTTTCGAGATTGATAGCTCTATTAACTGTTAAATCAAATGATCTTTTCCTAGTCCTCACTCTTCATTTTTGTATCTTTTGACAGTGTTGAGTAGCCCTCCTCTCTAGGTTTTAAAGATGCTGCTCTTTGTTCTTTTCCTACCTGTCTGACCATTGTTCTTTAATGTCTTTAATTTAGTTTTGTTGATGGATACAGAAATCTAGGAATCATCTGCAAAGAGATTTTAGAGAGAATGGAACCTATATGAACTTATGAAATTCTTTAAGTGAGATAACATAGAAGGAGAAGAGAAGTCCCAGGGCACAGCCTTGAGAGGCAACCATGATTTGTGGATATGGTAATGGATAGAGAATTAGCAAAGATTTTTAAGGAGTGGTAACAAAATAGCAGAAAACATCATGAAATTTACAGAGGAAAGACTATGTAGAAAAAGGAAGTGAAGAGTAGTATCAACCTAGTCAAGCAAGGTCAAGATTGAGAAAAAGACCATTGCATAGACAATTTGGAGGGGTCTCCCTTCTTCTAGTTTCTTTCCTCTCCATCTTTGATGTAGTCACCAAGTAGTATTTCCTAAAGTACTCATCATATCACTCCTTTGCTCAAGAAGCTTCCATGATTTCTTATTGTCTCTAGGACAATATATAAATTTTTCTGTTTATCATTTGAATCCCTCTGCTATCTAGCTTCAGCCTAATTTCCCAGACAATCTATATTACTTTCTTTCTTTTCTTTTTTTAAAGCCAAATTAGTCTAGTGAACACAGTGGGAGCTTAATGCATGATTATCAAACTGATTTGGCTTGTTGTTCCTGATATGTATGTGATATTACCTGTGCTCTCCATGCTTTTTCATGGACTCTTTCATTCCTAGTTGGAAGAGTCTCCCTCCTCACCATCTGACCCTTATAATTTTCAATTCTATTTTAGGCTCAGCTCAGATACTATGTCCTTTCCTCATCCCTTCTCATCCATTATGAGATATCACTCTCAAGTATTTCTTTTTATATTCTCTTCATATATTCCATATTTATTTGTGAACATCTCCTTTCATGGCCCTTCCTCTAGCTCCAAGTAGGATGTAAGCAATTTGAGGGCAAAAAAATGATGTTTTCATTTTGTCTTTTTACCACATTGTTTGGCACTTTGCCTGGCAAAGAGTCGGCACAATACAGGTTTGTTGAATTGAATGGAATCTTTGACTATGAGAAGGAAGGAGAATTCACCAGATCCTTTGTTCCAGAACCAAGAAGACATTCCTTCCAGGAGTTAAATGATGTTAATGAAAACTCTGAGGATAAGGAAAGCCAGACAACTCACCTGGAAAACACCAAACAGTGAATACAATGGGGGAAATCTATAAATCTGGAAAAAAAAGAGGATTGGATCAGATAATTTAATAAATCGCTTAATACTCTAAATCCTCTGATCCTTATTTGATATTGTGAAATAATTGATACAGAAGTTCTGATGGTGGTTAAAGGAAAAATAATGACAGGTCATTCAGATGCATGAGTCCTGCCAGGGGAGTGAAATTCTGAATGGAATAGGGAACCACTTCAGTAGGTGGCATTTGGTATTCAGTAGATAGCACATGGGCATTGGGTGTTTGGGAGATGAGAGAAATGCCTATAAGGAGAGAAGCTGTGGTAAAAGAAGGAATAACAATGACAAGGAAAACGTGATTGCATTGTACAATTTTGTCCAGAGCCCTACTGGGGATAACTGCCCCAAATACCACTGAAGTTATCACCTGCAGCATCTTTGCCATATAATCCCTGTCAGAGATCAAATGGTTTGAGAAACAAAATCTAAGTTTCAATGCTATGTGACTAGTGGCACTTAAGATGCCAAGGCTTAGTGGAAAAAAGATATGGTTACCTTTCTCTCAGCTACTAGCTGCCCTAGGCCATGTGCACTGCTTCTGGCTGCCTGTCTAGGTTCATTTACAGAAAAGGTGCAAAGTGCCTTATTAACATCTCCCTAGCTATTCATTTTGAACACTAAAAACTAACTATCACATTGCTCTTAAATTCTCTGCACAGGAGACTAAGAAAAAGCTCTTTGAGTTGCTTCTCTTCTCTTGATTTTTTATAATATGTTTTATTTCAACGACTGAATTTTAAAAGGAAATATTTAATGTCCTAGTCTTCTTTCTGACTTTTTCGCTTTTTCCTTCTTTACTGGGAGGCTAATGAAAAGAGGAGGCAATGTCGTAGAGGAGAGAAAGCAATATAGGCAAAGGACCCAAGTTCAAATTCTGTCTCTGTAAATAACATAACTTTAGATATTTAACGTCTTTGAGACTTAATTTTAAATCATTTAATATTTGTGGCCCTTGATTTCATCTGTAAAATGAAGAAGATGAATCAGATGGCTTCTGAGATCTCTTCAACTTCTTAATCTATCATCCTATGACCTACTTTTAAGGGAAAATAACTTGATGCTTTCCCCTTAATTCAACAAATGAAACACTAAATAGAAAACATGATTCTTTTCCCCATAGATCAATGACTTTAAGAGTTGGAAGGATCCTCCAGTAAAACCCATTTCATTGTGACTGACAAATTTTCTTACTTCTGTTCCAAAACCTCCCCTGGGTGGGGTGAGCTTATTCACTCTAATGACCTCCCCTATCAAGTCATTTTACTTTTGAAAAGCTTTACTGGTATAGTTTAGCTTATATTAAACTTAAATCTACCTATTGGCAGCTTGTATTCACTGTTCCTACTTCTCCAGGCTAAAACAGAATATGGTTACTCTTTCCCATGACAGCCCTTCCAATACTTGACAATAGTTTTTGCTCTTTGCTCTTGCTGTATGTATGGCTCACCTCTTTTTCTTCAGTCATGAGAAATTCTTATGATATGTTCTATGCAACTTACTGTGGGTAGTCTAGTCTTGATCATTTACTACAACCTTTTCATTGACTTTTGGGCAAATCATAATTTTGATTCTGAAGATATTGTGTTATCACATGATTCCAAGTCATATAGCATTACCGGAAGATGTATTTGTAGGCAGTATGTTGAATTGTACATTATAAGAATAGTATTAAATAGCATTCAAAGATGGGTTTTTTGTTTCAAGTTTTGTTTAAATCTTTGATTAGCATACCCAATAGCACATAGTCAAGGGTGGATCCCAAGGACACTATACTAAACAGAATTGTAACTTAGATTTCTTTCAGGGCATTGATATCTTGGGAGGGGGTAATTATTCCTTCTTATTTCCTATCTTCTATTCAAGGAAGAGGAGAAAAAGAAGATGCCAGTTCCTGGTGAATTGTTCCCAAAATAAGAAGCAGGCAAGAACAGGGTCTACTTTAAAGCTATTGATCCTCTTAACAAGGAAAGAGTGCAAAACTCTTCCTTGAAAAATTATGGATGAACAATGACGAACTACTCTGGTCCTGGGAAAGGGAAGTACTGCCTGAAACAAAAGTATCTTTATGAAGAGGAAGAGCTCTAGATCTTTTAACTCATCAATGCTTTCTCATTCTGTGTTAATTCTTATCCATATAGTCCCATAAGTCCTTGATAGGATGTCCTCACAACCTGATGGGGCTTTTCCTATGACCTTTTGACATCATGTGAATGTGATCTAGTGACACTGGTTTTCTTCATGTTTCTCACACACAACACTACATTTCCCAACTGGGCATTTTCAATGGATGTTCCCTATCTCTGGAATTTTCTCTCTACCTTCTGGCTTCTTTGGGTTCCATTAAGTCCCAGCTAAAATCATACATTCTACAGGAAGCTTTCTTGATGCCATTTTAATCCTACTACTTTCTGTGTTGATTGCCTCTAATTTATCCTTTACACACAGCTTGTTTGTCCATAGTTGTTTGCTAATAAATTGTGAGATTCTTGGGAACAGTAATTCTTTTTCAGCTTTCTTTGTATCCTAATACTTAGCTCAATGCCTGACATAGAAAAGGAAATGTTTATTGACTAACTCATTGCCAATGGAAATAAAAAGATTGTCCATCTCTTATCCTGCATTGTTACTAAATGCCTGGCTCATGGTATTTTCTGATTTAATTTTTTAATTTACTTTCCCCCAGACTTTATGTCAATATAATTTTTAATAATTGTTTTCTGACATTTGTAATTCACGTTCTCTCCATTTCTCTTATCTCACCTTTTTCTCCAAGAAGGCAGATAATATAATAAAGGTTGTACATGTGTTATCATATAATCTGTATTTCTATGTTTTTCATGTTGTGAAACAAGACACATATTGCTTACACCAGAAAACAATTGACATAGGAAATAAAATGAAGAATGGCATTTTTCAATCTGCACTCATACTTCATCAAAAGGCTTCAGAGAGCCTTTTTTGTCATAATTTCCTTGAGGTTGTCCTGGATCCTTGTCTTGTTTATGTAGTTAAGTCTTTCACAGTACTTTATTGCTGTTACTCTGAATAATATTCTGGTTCTAATCACTTCACTTTGCATCCCTTCATTTAAGTCTTTCCAGGTTTGTTTGTGTGCATGCAATCATCTTGCTCATCATTTCTTATGGCACAATAGTAATGCATTACATGTACATACCACAACGTGTTCAACCAGTCCCCAATGAATGAACATTCCTTCAGTTTCCAGTTCTTTGCCACTAAAAAAAAGAGCTGCTATAAATATTTTTGTACAAGTAGTTCTTTTTCTACTTCCTTTAATTTCTTTAATTTCAAACCTAGTAGTGGTATTGCTAGGCCAAAAAGCATATTAAAAAGCAATTTAATGGCCCTTTGGGCATAGTTCCTAATTGCTTTCCAGAATGGTTTTATCAGTTCACAGTCCCATCAACAGTTTATTAGTGTCTCAAGTTTTCCACATACCCCCCAACATTTAAAATTTACATTATTGTCATGTCATCCAGTCTGATAAGGATGAAGTGGTACCTCAGAATTATTTTAATTTTTATTTCTCTAATTAATAGAGAGTTGGGCATTTTATATGACTAATGACAGTGTTAATTTTTTAATCTGAAAATTTCCTGTTCATATCCTTTGAACATTTGTCAAAGGATAGGAATATATATATATATATATATATATGTATATGTATATGTAAGTATATATGTA
>NC_058132.1:256813802-256825202 GCF_016433145.1 Gracilinanus agilis
TAAAGATCAAAGTGGTTTGCCACTTCTTTCTCAGGCTCATTTTGCAGATGAGGAAACTGAGGCAAATAGGGTTAAGTGACTTATCCAAGGTTACACAGCTAGAAAGTATCTGGGTCTGGACTTAAACTCAGGAAGAGTCTTTTTGACCCAGGTCCAGCACTCTGTCTACTGACCCAGCTAGTGGCCTACTGGACTCACTGAAGAAAAAAAATGGAAAAATCCAATATCCTTGCCAAGAAAATGATGGAGTATTAAAATAAAGAGATAACATAAGATTATATATATATATATATATATATATATATATGTATATATATATATATATGTATATGTATATGTATATGTATGTATGTATGTATGTATACATACACATACATTTTGGGAAGAAAATGCACTATCCAGTTGGAGCCAGGTTTGATTATCCAAAAGTCACATGTGGCAGATACCTAAGCTGTTCAAACATGAATTCCCCAGTATGGGAAGAGACTGAGAGGCCTTGAGATTTAGCCCTCAAGGTAGCCATAATGAGAAGAAGTTAGAAAGTGATCAATAAGGAAAATAAGAGGAGAAAAGACAAAATTGCCAAAGATTTCAAGAAAAGAAAATTGAAATTCTTTGAATATGACAGATAAATCAATAGGAAACTCTACTAATAACAGAAGGGATCTGATCTCCAGAACTAGTAAATGAGTTTCACTCATGTATGAATGAATAACTTAAACAAAAGAAAATAATTCAAAATTTAATGAGATCAAGGACCATGCAGAATTTAAGGAGAATATGGAGAGGAAACCTGTTGTTTCTGAGTATTCCAAAGAGAAAAGAGATTTTCGAGAGGAGAATTTATGACTTGAAAAGCAAAAATTATGGGCAAAATAGAAAAACTAGAAATCTACAAGGCAACTAACCCTGGTGATGATTTATACCTTGGAAAGTGCAAGAACATGTATCCAGGGAGATTTTTGGGCAAATGTTAAAAAAAACTAATAAGGGAAAAGCATAGATTAATGGAGACTTCCATAATCAGAGGTGTGATGGGAGTGAGGCCCTTTCAAAGGACAGTGTCCTCTATGACACTTGCAATAATTGGCATTGTTCTGGAATGAGGTCAAATGGAAAAGGAGAATCTATGGGACAAGCTCCATGAGGCAGTGTTAGAAACTGACCAAAAGGAAGAGCCTAGAATGGGCACATTGGAAGTTTTGATTGTATGAAAAATATAGAAAAAAGAGAGAGACCTGGGAGTTGTAGGAATCATAAATCAAAGAATGAGGGTATACAGTAGACAGAAAGACAGGATAGATAATGAAGAGAGTGAGAGAAATTCATTTTAGAAAGGTGTGCAAAAATTTTTTTTTAAATTCTGAGTAGGACTTATTGAAGGGGAGAAGAAGAGGGGAAAAGGGGGAGGAAGAATTATACAACCAAATAAAAACAAGAGAGTAAAAAGGATCAGTAAGCAAAAACTGATAGGGAATGGAATAATGGATGGAGATAAGAGGATAAAGGAAGAAGAAAAGAGAACCAGTGAGAAAAAGAGTCCTTTAAAAAATTAAAATTAAAGAGCATAATACTATTTATAGCAAAAGAACAAAAAATATAATTTGAAAAGGCAGTAATAGGCAAATGGAGGAAAATAGAAAACTAATTCTTATACCTTAAAATGTAAATGAATTAAATAATCCAATAAAATGAAAAGTGACAGATTGGATAAGAGAACAAAACCCTACAATCTTTTGTGTATAAGAAACATTAAAAAATAAGTGCATCCAAAAAAACCTGAATGGATGGAAAATAAAATTATTGAGCATATTCTAAATCCAAAAGATCAGTAGTTGCAATCGTGTTATTTACAAACAAGAATATTTTAAAAGTAACACAAATTATATACAAAGTAACAATTTTTAAAAAGGAACTACTAATTGGCAGGTTAAAGAGTGTCATATAGGCATTAGAACCTAAATCGGGCTTTGAAAGAAGCTTGGGATGTAAGAGCACCGTTCAATAACTATGTAAATATTTTGGATACACCTAGTAACTAACATGTTCTAACCCCTGTTCGAATTTTAATTCCAGGAGGCCAGATAATATTTTTTGTTCTTGTTTTTTTTTTTTATCTTCAAAGTTTAACATAGAGCCTTGTAGATGCTTTTTGACTCAAGATAAAATCGAGCCAATAATTCAGATATATGCTATAATTGGTTTAAAATCAAGGACAAGGGAGATAATGGAATCCAGTTTGCTTTCTTTTTTCTATTCAGTTCTGGGCTCAATCTATTATTCATAAAAAATATTTGTGTTGAATGTTGATGGACCAGTTTCATGGTCTTTCCATAAAAATATATATCAAAATCTGAAAAATAGTTACTTTTTATCCATTTTTTTTCTGTATTGATAAATTTAATTTTTTCAAGTGTTTGGGCATATGATTCAGGAGGCTCTGAAATATTCCAAAGCTAAATGAAATCAGCATAATATGACATACAAATAAGATTGTGAGGACTTCATCATCTACAGCAAATCCTTTTTCCATTTAGACTCTGTCCTAGATAACATCTATGGATATATAAAATACTCTTGGACAAGATATATCGTTCTGTTTGATGCCATCTTTGATGTTAATCACTATAATATTGTTGAAAAAAGTTTATTTTGTTATGTTTTCAGAAGACTTTTGTATGTTTGTGATGTAAATATGGAATACACCTTGTTTCAGGAGAACCTTAAAGGAACAATTTTAATTTAAGAAAAAATTGTCCCTGAACAAATGAAAGAAACAAATAGTAATGAATCATTAGATTTTTTTCTTTATTTAACTCTAAACTTTAGAAAATCAAATAAGCATTTTCATATACAAAGAAAAAGAATGTTGTACATAAGTCAAATAAAAAAATATTTTATATATATATAGCTTACTTTTTCATAACTGCACAAAATCCCATATACCAGGGTCCATGTCCCTCCTTGCCCTCCCCCCATCACAGAAGATTTTGTCCTAGAGACTGACATGTTTCTATGAATTAAGTTTTTCATATTTTCACCTTTCAGTTCACTGTCTGGAGGTAACATTCATATTTTCCTGTATTAATCGTGTGGCTGTGTATAATGTTTTCTTGGTCCCTCTCATTTCACTGTTTGTTATCCATTGCAGTTCTTTCTAAGTTTTTTTTTTTCAATTAGCCTGCTCATTGCTTCTTGTAGCACAGTATTATTCAATCACAATAGTATAGCACAATTGGTTTAGCCATTCCACAATTGATGGACATCCCCTCAATTTCCAAGTCTTTGCCACCACAAAGAAAGCTGCTATAAATATTTGTGGACATATGAGTTGTATTTCTTTTTCCCTGATCTCCTTGGGAAATGAACCCAACAATTATATTGCTGGACATACGAATATACAGTTTTATAACTTGCTGGGTGTAATTCCAAATTGTTCTCCAAAATGGTTGGATTAGTTCACAGCTCTACCAATAGTGTCATAGTGGCTTCATTTTCCACATCCCCTCCAGCATTTGTCATTTTGTCCTGTTGCCATTTTAGGAAGTTTGGTGGGTGTGAGATGATATCTCAGAATTGTTTTGGTTTTCATTTCTCTAATCAATAGTGATTTAGAGCATTTTTTCATATACCCATATATGATTTTGATGTCTTCGCCCCAAAATTGACTGTTCATACCTTTTGCCTGTTTATTGATTGGGGTATGGCTCTCATTCTTATCAATTTGACAAAGTTCTCTATATATTTTACATATTAGATCTCTCTGAAAGACTAATTTTCTGCTTTCCTTCTAATCATGGCAATGTTACTTTTATTTTAAAAAACTTTTAAATTTAATGTACTCAAAATTATTATTTTTTGATTTCTCTTTCATTGTTATATTTGTTTTCATATAATTGAAGCAAAATAACTCCTAATAGTTGCTTTAATTGCATTTTAATTGGTAACCTATTCACCCTTTTCATCTTTAATACTAGTGATTTTGTTCTCTTATTTTAAAAATCAGATTAGCCACTGGTTTATCAATTTTGTTGATTTTTTCATAACATTAACTCTTACATTTACTTATTAATTCAATGGTTTTCTTACATTCCATTTTATTACTCTTGCCTTTAATATTTGTTTCCTAATTTGTTGTTTAAATGGAAATTTTTATTTTGTTCTTTTTTCCAGTTTTTTAATTATAATGCAAATTAATTGATCTTTTCTTTCTCAATTTTATTAACACAAACATTGGATATATAAGTTTTCCTATAATTACTGCTCTTGCTATATCCCATATGTTATGTTGTCTCATTATTTTCATTCTCTTTAATGAAATTATTTATTGTTTCAATGATTTGTTCTTTAAATCACTAACTTTTTAATATTGTTATTTAGTCTCTAATTAGTTTTTACTTTTTTCTCCATGATTCTTTATTATATATAATTTTATTGCATTATAGTCTGAAAAGTATATATTTACTGTTTTTGCTTTTCTATATTTAAGTATAATGGTCAATTACGCCATTAAAAGTATGGTCAATTTTTGTAAAGGTGCCATGTACCACTGAACAGAAGGTATAATCTTTTTTTGTTCTCATTCAATTCTCTCTAGATATCTGTCATATTTAAGATTCTCTTAATCTCCTTAACTTTCCCTTTATTATTGTTTTATTTATTTCCATATGTAACTTATTTAATTTTTAACAATTTGGATGTCATAACATTTGGTGTATATAGGTTTGATCAAATAAAGCTTCATTATATATAATATCTTTTAACATAATGGCTTCCCCTTTTATTTCTTTTGATTAAAGCATGTAGCTTTAAGTTTTTCATAAATCATGATTGCTACTCCTTATTTTTATCAGCTGAATAGTATAATCTGCTCCAGACCTTTATTTTTATTCTATGTGTCTCTCATTTTTAAGTGTGTTTCTTAAAAACAACAGTGTCAGGTCTTGGTTTTTGAACAATTCTACTATCCACTTTCACTTTATGGGCAAATTCACCCCATTTACATGTCTATTTCCCTCCTTTCTGCTTTTCCTCACTGCTTGTCCTTATCCTTCCTTTCTTTTTTTGTTATATTTCTCCTCAAATATCCAATTTTCTGTCTATCAACTCTCCAATTTGAACCCCTTTTTAGAAATCTTCCCTTTTCCTCTCTCTTTTGTCCTCCTAATTCCAAATTGGCCTACTTTTTAAAAAGTCCCTTCTTTTCTCTTCCCCCTAACACTTTAATTCTTCTTCTGTCTTTCCAAAAGTCCCTTCATTATCACCCCAACCATGACCTTCTACTTCTTGATATGAGTTGAATTCTCAAAACCCTTCCCTTATTTTGTCATAAGAGTCTCTCCATTATCATTTCACCTCACCTTCCCTTATTTCTTGATATGTCCTCCCTTCTAGGTGTCTCTCTCTTTTCTTATCCCCTTTGCCCTCCTTTCTCTTAATCTACTCGACATTCTCATAGTCCCTCAATCCCTTAAGGAGACTCTATGCCCCTTTAGATTATTCCTTTTCCCTCCTATTTTTTATGTATGTTAAGAATATGTTTACCCTTCTAGTTATATATATTGTTCTCTTTTACCCATGTCTGATGAAAGTAGTCTTTTAGTACTATGAGCTTTCCCCATCTTCTCCTTTTCTGTGTAGTAGTTCTTCTAATCAACCTTCTTTTACATGAGATTGTCATCCTATTTTATCTTTTCCTAGTCTATTTTTACTATTTTTTTTTACTTTTTTTTTTATTTCTTATTTTAAACCCTTAAATTCTGTGTATTGACTTATAGGTGGAAGAGTGGTAAGGGTAGGCAATGGGGGTCAAGTGACTTGCCCAGGGTCACACAGCTGGGAAGTGTCTGAGGCCGGATTTGAACCTAGGACCTCTGGTCTCTAGGCTTGGCTCTCAATCCACTGAGCTACCCAGCTGCCCCTATTTTTACTATTTTTTGACTCAATTCATTGTATTCACCTCAGCCTCATCTTTTATCTATATAGGCCCTTCCAAAGTACACAAGTAATGATGTCATTCTGAAGGAATATAGATGACATTTTCCCATATAGGAATTAAAAAATTTGACCGTTTGGGTTGCTTATGTTTGGTCTTTCATCATTGCCTTTGTATGTTTCTTATAGGTCTAATTTTCTCTGAGTTCAGGGTTCCCCCCCAAAAAACAGTTGAAACTTCTTTAGTTCATTAAATATCCACTTTTTACCTAGAATAATTATGCTCAGCTTTGCTGAGTATGCTATTCTTGGTAATAAACCCAATTCTTTTGCTCTTGTAAATATTTTTTTCCTTTCCCTTCATTCTTTTAATGTCACATATTATTTTCACGGTAACTCCAGTATCAAAATCATTTTTCCTCTCTTGCTTGTAGTATTTTCTCCTTAACTTGGGAACTATGGAACTTAACAAAGATGTTCCTGGGAATTTTCATTTTTGAGTCTCTTTTAGGTGGTGATTGGTAGATTCTTCCAACGTCTATTTTACTTTCTGTTTCTAGGATTTCTGGGCAGTTTGTTTTTTGATGATTTCTTAGAGTCTGATGTCTAAATTCTTTTTTTTTTTTTATTGTAACTTTCCAGGCCTACAACTATCCTTATATTATATCTCCTTGATCTAGTTCCCAGGTCAGTTGATTTTGTGATAAGATGTTTCATATTCTCTTCTATTACTGCATTCTTTTGATTTTGATTTATTATTTCTTATTGTCTTAGGAAGTCATTAGCTTCCCCTTTATTCTGGTTCTTAATTATTTTCTTCTGTGAGATTCTGGATCTCTTTTTCCAATTGGTTGATCTCTCATAATTTTTGTGATTTTCTTACATTGCCCTTATTTTTTCTAATCTTTCTTCCTGAGCCTCTCTCATTTTGTTCTCAAGGTCTTTTTAAGCTCTTACAAAAGCTTTTTTTTTAAACTTGTGGCCATTTAATGTATTTCATAGCTGTTTTTGACGTAGGTGTTTTTACTTCACTATCTGCTGAGTTTAAACCCAGGTCTTTTCTGTTTCCATAATAGCTATCAATAGTTGGGTTCTTTCTCCTTTGTTTACTAGTTTGTTTGTTTTATATTTTAGTGGCCAAGCCAATAGACTTAATTATTGGCTTTAAGTTGTAGTCCCAAGGGCCCTGATAAATAATTCCTGGGTCATATTTAATTATTCCAGTTCTATAGTCCTTGACCTGATATAGTTTCAGGCCCCCCCTCAAGCCTCAGTATGTGACTGATCTCAGGTGCTCCAACCCTGTGGGCAGTTCTGCCACTAGCAATAACCATGGACTCTACTCTCCTGGGAATGACCTCAGTCAACAGGGCCCTAGTCCCTCAGTAATCACACTCATCAATATGATCTTCCTCATATATCATCTCCTAATGTCACAGCCTGAGATAGAGCTGATTTTATATTGACAGGCTGCCATTTTATACCCTTCTGTGATCAGTGAGCTACATCAATATGAACAGTGCATATGAGGAAATCTTTCTAAAGAAAAATAGGCTTGAACTAATCGCTCTGGGCCAATCAAATATGAGGAAGAGATTCCTTACCTTTTATAGAAAAAAAATATCATAATCGACATACATTTGAAGGCAAAAGGGAAAGGCATCTTGATGTATATTGATCTTTTCAGACTTCCCATGAACTCTCAGTCCTTTAATTATCCTTTTATTTTTAAATTCAAAACATCAGCACATGATGTCATTGGTCCCCATCAGAAATGAAGGATGAACAACAACTTATAAATCTCTTTAAATGAGATATCTAATTTTAGGGTTATTTTGTTTTGTTTCGCTTTTATAAAATGGCAGTAATTTTTATAACTCCAATCAGTCTAGAAGACAAGAATAAGCATGTATTTTAAAAAAACCTTTTAAAATGAATACTATCATTCTGATTTTTCTATATACTATTTTCATACACTCTTTTTAAGCACTTTTCTTTGCTGTCTCTAACTCAACCGTACATATTTGTATTAAATCTCAATATGTTACTTCCTTTGTGCCCCCAAATCATTTTTACTGTTTACAATAAATTTAAAATGCAACATGAGATCCTTTACCTAGTACTAAATTCATAACAAGCATTACAATCAAATTACTGAAGCCATATGCACAAGAGGACTTCATATGTCCCTGTGGTTGGCCAACTTAAGTCAGGAGTTCAGTTGCTTGGTAAGCCCTGTTGTCACCCTTAGACTTAAAGCTACAATCTAGAAAATAAATTCCTTTTATAGGCCATAATTTTTAACAGCATTCTATCTTGGCAGAATCATCTCTCCTTTAAACCTTCCTAATGTACCCACTGGCCACCCTACTCTTTGGTTATGTGGCTGACTTTGCTAACCTAATTAGCTGCATCATTTCAGCTAGAGCTGGCACATGGGTCCCCAACTGAATGATCACCTTGCTACTATCTAGTTCCCATTTTGCTTATTTCATGTGCCCAGTATTCTGTATCCCATGTCCATGATTTACTATTCTTTGCTTTCCCTTACCACTAAGACTGCTTCTTTCATTTCTCTTAAAATACACTCTCATTTGTCCTGTCAAAGGAAGTCAGATATTTGGCCATCATGCTATTTTCTTTGTTTGCCTCAGTAGCAGGGCTGTCTGTGCCAATATTTTGGCAATAACTTGTGATGTTCCTGTCACTCATTAAGAAAAGAGGAACAAGCTAGTAAAATGGGGAAAATGTTGCACTATTAGTTCAGAGATAATCTTTCTCTATGTCTTTGTAATTAATTATGTATATCATCTTGGGCAAGTAACTAAAATTTCTGGGCCTCAGTTTTAGCCTCTGTAAAATGAAGTTTGAAGGTTTGATTAGAACTCTAAGCTCCCTTTTAGTTCTGACTGACATTTTACACTTTTAGTAGTTTTTCTTTCTTTTTTTTTATAATATTCTTAAAATCACCACTGATTTGTCATTAAACATTGGACTATGAGACTGAACTATTAAAGTCAAATGTGGACAAACAATATAAGACTCATTAGACTGCAGGAGAAGCAATGAATGGTCTCATTTAATTTGTGGAAAGTTGAATAGTAGTGATTCAGAAGCTGAAATTAAGTGATATGCCTCATTGAACGTGCCCAGAGCTCTCCAAGGGGAGATGAGTCCCAGTGCACAGCAGGAGAAAAAAAAAGACAGCCAGTGCTTTTAATTTAGTTGTATTTTTGAGATAGCAAATTGGCAGAAGATATTCAGGAGAAGGATGTATGATCTCACCCTGTAGGATACTGAAGAGATGTCAGTGTCAAAAGGAATTTCATGTCAAAAAAAAGTTTAAAGAAGAAAATACCTTTCTATTTTCCTTTTTTATTGGAATTCTTATTTTCTGGGCTTCTCTTATTTCCAAAGCACCCCAAAAGATAATGAATCTGAATTCTCATGATATTTCTATCCCCCAGTTAAAGCTCTTAATTTCATGTCTATGCCTCCTTTCCTTTAAAGTGTAAAAATTCCACTTAGGAATTTAAAAATAAGAATCCGGTTTAAAGTTTTAGCATAAGGAGGTCATTTCCTAGAAATTCATTTGGAGGAAAAAAACATCCATATTAACCAACTTTCATTTGACATTTCTTGTACCACCTGCTTTTTGACACACTTGCTGAACTCAGTTATTGAATCAGTATAATTTTAGAATATTCTAATGTGCTGCTGCCTTTTCTACTCAGCTCATTTTTTAATCCTTTCTAATGAATGATGGTGAAGAGATGATGATGAAGAATATGTAAATGAACCAAGATGGTGATGTTCAAATAAAAGTTGATGCATAAAAATGATCATATGTATATATATATGTGTGTGTATGTATAATAATACACACATACATATGTTTCCTTATACAAAATATTTCCATGCCTATTTTTAACCATGTTAGAACACTGTACAATATGACTATGGTGGGTTTGATTTTGAGAATACAAAGTTACAGCAATAGTAATACTTAAAATACCATTAACTATTTTAGAATAAAACATGCCAAAATTGGTTTATAAATGGTTTCTATTAAGTTTGGCTAAAGCTTTCATGTAAATAACACATCCAACAGATAAGTTATCTATGTAGTTCTTGTAATTTCTTTTTTTGTGTGCCTTTCAGGAAATATTTATCTCTCTTTTGAGGTTCACATTTTCCTAAAACCAGAACTAGAGTGGGCTACCCAGAGTTTGCTTAGTGTTGTAGCATTTTCAGGGAGGGGGAATATATTCTTACTTTACATATAAGTCCCTCTCCCTGCATGTCACAGTCTTTCAATATATCTAAGCTATCATGAATAATTCTTTTTTGATGTTTGATTAGGAAATTAAATATTGCAATATTTGATTCCTTATTACTTTAATCTCGACAAATTCTGCCATAGAGTGAGTGGAGTTGCTAGCTAGTGTTCTATTTGTAAATTTTATTCACCCCATTTCTATCTTCACAGTAAAATAAATTTGTCTCAGGTACAATTATGCCTATGCCTGCTCACAATTTGACAATTTGTTGCTACTTTTAGTGACCCTTTTGAAAACCTAGTTCTTTAAATAATTTTATCTAGTTATACTAATTCATATTAAGATTTTTTGCTATAGAAAATGATATGATGGTGTGTGGAATTAATATCTTTCACATATTTTTCCAAGTAGGTATTTGAAATTTTAACAATCTTTTAAAAATGTTGTATTCCAAATTTTTACCTTCTCCCCTCTGACTTGCTCCTCATTAAGAAGGTGAGCAAACTTATATAGGTTATAAATCTACAGTCATGCAAAACAGACTTCTATATTAGTCTTGTGGTGAAATAAAACATAAACCTGCCCCACCTAAAAAACAAGAATAATAAAGTTGAAAAAAAAGGTGTTCTTTTGGTTCTGTTTACTTCATTTTGCATTATTCATGTAAATCTTTCCTAATATTGTCTGAAAGCCCCATGTTCATCCTTTCTTATAGCACAATAGTATTACATTATTTTCATATATCACAACTTGTTCAGTGATTACTCAACTGATGGTTATCCTTTCAATTTCCATTTCTTTACCACCAAAAAAAAAGAGGTATTATAACTATTTTTGTACAAATCAGTCATTTCCCCTTTTCTTTGATCTCTCTTTTTTTAACATTTATTAATATTCATTTTTAACATGGTTACATGATTCATGCTCCACCTTTCCCCTTCAACCCCCCCCACCCCCCCCACCCTTGGCCGATGCGCGTTTCCACTAGTTTTGTCATGTGTCCTTGAACAAGACCAATTTCCAAATTGTTGGTAGTTGCATTGGTGTGGTAGTTTCGAGTCTACACCCTCAGTCATGTCCACCCCTACCCATGCGTTCAAGCAGTTGTTTTTCTTATATGTTTCCTCTCCTGCAGTCCTTCCTCTGAATGTGGGTAGCATCTTTACCATAAATCCCTCAGAATTGT
>NC_058132.1:256825601-256853758 GCF_016433145.1 Gracilinanus agilis
ACTTTGCTAAAGTTGTTGATTATTTCTACAAGCTTCTTAGTTGATTCTCTAGGATTTTTTAAGTAGACCATCATATCATCTGCAAAGAGTGATAGCTTAGTCTCCTCTTTGCCCACTTTGATACCTTCAATTTCTTTTTCTTCTCTAATTGCAACTGCTAGTGTTTCTAGTACAATGTTAAATAATAGAGGTGACAAGGGATAGTAGACCTAGTATTGCTATTGCTTGTCAAAGAATACACACAGCTTGGATCAGTTCACAACTTCACCAAGAGGGTATTAGTTTTCCAATATTCCCACATTCCTACCAACATTTATCATTTTCCACTTCTGGCATATTACTCAATTTGATAGATATGAGGTACTTTAAAGTTGTTTTAATTTGTACTTCTCTAATTAATAATAATCTAGACCATTTTATATGATTATGGATAGCTTTTATTTCTTCATCTTAAAATTGTATGTTCATATACTTTGACCATTTATCAATGAGAAAAGATGTATTCTTGTAAAACTGACTCAGTTCTCTATTATATTTGAGAAATGGGACCTGCATCAAAAAAATTTGGTATAATCCCTCCCCCATTCCCCACTCCAGTTTTCTCCTTTCCTTCTTATCTTGGCTGCATTGGTTTTGTTTGTGCAAACTCTTGTTAACATAATTCAATCAAAATTACTTATTTTATAGTCTGTAATACTCTCAATCTCTTTCTATAAATTCTTCCCTTATGCACACATCTGGCAGGTAAACTGTTTCATGCTCCACAATTTTTCAAGGTATTCACCTTTTTGTCTTAATAATGCACCCATGCTGACTTTATTTTGGTATTTATTATAATTGCTTAAAATGAAATTTATCTATTTCTTGCTGTTATACTTTGTTGGTAATATACAGAAATACTGATGATTTTTATGTTTATTTTATATCTGTAGCTTTACTAAAGTTGTTAATTATTTCAAAATATCTTAGTTGATCCTGTAAGATTCTCCAAGTATAATTTTTGTTTCTTCATTGACTATTTTTATTTTTTAATTTCTCTTTCTTGAGTTAATGTTATGATGAGAATTTCTAGTGTAATATTGAATTATAATGTTAATAATGACCATCCTTGCTTCTCTTCTGATTTTATTGGGAAGGCTCCTGTTATAAGTAAAGTTGTGTGTGTGTGTGTGTGTGCACAGAGGGCAAAGGCATAGGAAAGCAGAGTAAGAAATTCTACAACTTTACTTATAAAACTCCTAGATTAACACTATTATGGATAATTTTTGATAATGATATTTAAAAAGATACTACTTACCATTTTAAAGAAAGCTCCATTTATTCTTGTGTTTTTCAGTGATTTTAACATGAATAAGTGTTGCATTTTGTCAAAAGATTTTTCTGCATCTAGTAAGATTATAACATGATTTCTGTTTATTTTGTTATTGATAATGGTCAGTTATGCAGATAATTTTTCTCAAATTATACCAACCTGATGGAAGTCACCTCATGATAGTATATGATCTTAGTTATATATTGTTTGAATCACATTGCTTGTATTTCATTAAAAAATTTTGCAACAACACTGCAAATTTTAGAAAATTTGTCTTTGGTTTTCTTCCTCTGTTTTTGTTTTTCCCAATTCAGATATTAGAACCATATATGTGTCATTAAAAAATTTAGAGGGACTCCTTCCTTGTCTATTTTTGTAAATAAGTTTATGTAGCATTTTAATTAATTGTTCAAATGTTTAATAGAATATATTTGTAAATTCATTGGATCCCTGGGTTTTATACTTAGTGAGCTAATTGATGCATTGATACATTTCTTTTCTAGGAGGAGTTTATTTAAATTTTATATTTCCTCTTCTATTGATGTAGGCAATTTATATTTTTGTAAATATTCATTAATTTCACAGAGATTATTGGATTTATTTGGCTTAGCATAAGGCAAAATGGTTTCTAATAATTCCTTTAACTTCTTTGGTGGTGAATTTATTTTTTTATTTTTAAACTGGCAATATGGTTTTCTTATTTCCTTTTTAATAAAATTAAGCAATGGTTTTTCTATTTTAATGTTTTCCCCAATAAAGCTACATCCTAGTTATAGATATTAGTTCAATGGATATCTTAATTTCAATTTTTTAATCTCTCCTTTGATTTT
The DNA here is from genome assembly GCF_016433145.1 of Gracilinanus agilis. NCBI lineage: Eukaryota > Metazoa > Chordata > Mammalia > Didelphimorphia > Didelphidae > Gracilinanus > Gracilinanus agilis. The sequence continues at coordinate 256,827,744 of NC_058132.1, forward strand.
CAGAATTTCCAAACTGGTGTTTAATTGGGGATTTTTAATTTGTTCTTTTACTACTTTTTGCATTCCTAATTCATTTATCTGCTTTTTATTTTATTGACACAAGTATTTAGAGATGTACATTTTCCTTTATGTGCTGCTTTGGCTGCATCTCATGAATTTTGATATATTGTCTCATTGTTGAAATTCTCTTTAATACAATTACTGATTGTTTCTATGATTTGTTCTTTGACTCATACACTCCTTATAATTAGATCATTTACTTTTCTACATTTCCATGGCCTCTATTGACTATAATTTTATTTCATCACAACTTGAAAAGAATGTACTTTTAATCATCTGGTTATAAGATCTTTGTGCTCTTTTAAATGGTTCGTATTTGTGGTGGTAGCATGTACTACTGAATAAAAAGAATATTACTTTATTTCCACTTAATTTTTTAGAAGCCTATCCTATCTAACTATTCTAAAATTCTATTAATCTCTTTAACTTATTTCTTGTTAAATTTACCTAGTTCTCAAAGTACTAGCACAGTATCTGCCAAGAGAGGATGGAGGAAAATAATTACTTCCCCAATTATATGATCAAGAGTTTGGGCTGAGTTTGGTTTTAGCAAGTTAGGGTAGAAGATAAGAAGCTAAAGAGAAATGGCTTCTGCAGAATTCATAAAAAATATCTACAAGATCTATGTTGCATATAGATTGGGAAATGACTATAACTATAACTATAACTGCAAAAACCATCTACACTTTTCTAAATCAAATTAATTGGCTTGAGACTGAAACATGAAGCATCTCTAGTATTTCACACTGCGACAAAATCTAGGAAGAAGATGATCCTCTTGAAGGTGAGGACACACATGTAAGAACTACTTTTGGCTTCATATAATGGGGATAGAAGGCTAGAACTGACTGACAGATTTGTGTGATACTACCCTGCTCTTCCAGTGTATGGGAAATTATATAAAACAAGGAAATTAGAGATATGGATGATAATATACATACATATTTATATGTAATGAAATAAAGAAAATGAATGAATATACATATATTAATATATTTAATATATCTTAAAGATTTTCCAAATAAAATAAACATCTGAATGTATGAAATCTATATAAAAGGAGTTATAAAATTAATATATGCATATAAAATGTGCAAATCATGTATAACATGTGTGTATTTATTTATTCATGGCACATATAGATATAGATGTGTATACACACATAATTATAGTAAAAATCAGGCCTGGAAATTTAAAATGTCATTAAAACCATTAAATAGCAACAGATATATTACCAAAGTTCATAACCAATATCTGTTAACATGATTATGAAGGGATGGGTAGAACTCATAATGATTCCAAAGAAAAAATAAATCTACATACACACATGCATATACACACACATTCTGATTTGTGGTCCTTTTGAAATGCCAAAGGATGATGTGCAGTTTTCAGACACTGAAAGGGAAGATGCTTAATTTTGTCTCTGTAGAAACTCAGTCAAAAAAGAATAAGTAGTGATAATTAGAAACAAAAAGAGCCCAACTAAGCTGATTTCTAGGCTTGGTTAGGCTTGGTACTACAAGATAAAGAGATGGTTGACAGGATAGGGTAAGCAAAGTGAACAAACATTGAATAAATCCATTCTATGTATCAGGCAGTGTGTCAAGAACTTTATAAGTATTATTTCATTAGAACTTCACAATAATCCTAGTAGGCAGGTGTCAATATTATAACTATTTCAGAGTTGAGGAAACTGAGGCAGACAGAGGTTAACTGCCTTGCCACGGTCACAGAGCTAATAAGCATCTGAGTCTAGATTTGTACTTAATTCTTCCTAACTCCAGTCCCAGTGCTCTATCTCCTGTAGTACCTTGGTGCCGAGCTATATAATTTTAACTCTAGCATGTGACATTAACAAGCACTTTCAAAATAGAGAAGTAATGGGTAATATGGTGATCTGTTGCATACTTTTAATATTTATTACTTTAATAAAATATTTACTTATTTTACTCTAATATGATGTCAGGGATAAGGGTCCCTTGATTTACTCATCTAAAGGATCAAGCAATCCTTACCATACCACACAGAGCCATCTTGGTCAAGCCACTAATTCTCCTTGATACTAAATACCTACCTATATAAAATGACAGGATTGACAGCCTCTGAGATCCATTCCAAATTTATATCTGTGACCAGAACTAAACTTTCTGTTCTATCAGAAATATTTCTGTCTCTATATTTCAATAGATTATTGCTTCAAATTCCCTTAGTTTTGAAAAAAATAATGCTTGTATTTATTTTATGTTCACAATCACAAGTTAAGTAGAATCTGAAATCTGTTTGACTTGAAGCATGGAGTCCAAATACCTCCTCAGCTGTAAAATAGGAGGAAGCATGTGAAGGATCTTAGACAAGATGACTCCTAAATTCTATATCCTAAGTAGTTGGACCTCAAACATGAGTTTTGTTGCTCTTATTTTTCTAAATAGAAAAGTTGTATGTATAGCGAAAGCTCTAAGAAAGAAATTGATTCATGATATAAAATTCCCTGGAAATAATTTTCTTATAATTAAATAATGTCAACAAATTTCTTCAGTCTCCAAGGAATTATTAATAATTTTGCTTGGATACCAGTTCTACTTCTGAATGTGAACTTACTGAAGCTTTAATATTTCCAAGAAGTAGATAGATATTATCTAATACTGGGTAAGACTAAAGTCTGTTCACTTAGAAAATATTTTTCATCTCACAAATGTTTGGGCTATTTTATTTATTTTTAAATTGTAAACCAGCAATACTGATTTTTTATTATACTGTATATTTACTGAAATTCATTCTAATTTTTAAAGCCTCAGTACAAATGTGATTTTTGGATATAAAGGGCTGTCATTGGGAGAAATTATCTTTTCTCCATGTTTTGCCTATGAAAAGCCCAGAGGAGAGAGGGTTATCAAATAATACAAAACAGTTAAGACTCTCTCATATCAACAGGAAGAGAATTTCTAAGAGAGGTCAGAAACAGACTATTTCACTGGCATTATTTAAATAAATGGTATATCAAAAAATTTTTGGATGTGCTTAAAGGTAATCTAGAGTCATATATCACCAACCCACATTAAGGTGATCTAGAGTCATACATCATCTGCCCACATTAGGGTGCTATCTATTCTATATTTGTATTTGCTTGACACTTAACAAATGCCTAAGGCAATATATCTCAAGATTAAACAGGCTTCCATGTTCAAGAGCATCAAATAGACTTCAGTTTATTGATGTTTAAAAATTCACTTAATCCTGGTTTCCTTAAAAGATTCATTTGTATATTTTTTCTTTTCTACTTTTAGGAGAGAGGAAGCAGTAGTCACATCTGAAAACATATACACAATTTTTAATGATATCTTTTCATTCTGGAAATTGTGAACTACAATTAACCTAACTATAACTTCCATTTAGAATGGACTATGCTAATTGAAACATTAGTGTTCTGGGCCCTTAAGAGAATGGTCATCAATAGCACATATCAAAATTTGGAGTGAAATTCTCTGGATTGCTCCAGATTCTTAGAGTTCAGGCTTCAATTTGTAACAATAAAGGAGCCAAGACTTCCGGTTAAGATGGCGGCAGAGTAAGGAGCAGCTGCTCGATCTCTCCTGACTGAAGCATACAGGACTCCTCAAGGGGAAATAAAAACGAGTCCAGAAGAACGAAGGAACCCCACAACAGGGCGCAGCATTGAAGGTACACAGAATCGGGGCATTTTCACTCTATAAAGGGGTGAAACAGCTCTCACTAAAACGTGAGAGGAAGAAGCCCCACCCCCCACCCCCCACACCACACACCTTGCACAACACCAACTCACAAGAGTGAAAAAAGGACTGGGGCAACCAGATAATCACTGGCAGCCCCAGGGCTTGTACCTCACAGTCTTTTAAGCTTGACTCTTTAAGGGCATAAATAAGATCTAATTATCTGTATTACTAGGTGGAGAAATGCTATGTATAATTCTCTGTAGTGAACTCTATACACTATTATAATATTCACTATTATAGCAACCAGAAGAATAATTCATAGGGAGAGGACAGGATACTAAATGGTCTAAGAAGACATGGGGGGGATTGGAAAGAGAGGGGGGAATAGTAGGGGACACCAAGAAAAATCCGAGTAAATAAGAAAAATAAGATATTCTATTACACACAAAGAGGGCATGGGAAGGGGAGGGGATAAATAATACCATAAGAAGGAGAGGAAGAGAGCATAATCAAACCTTACTCTCAGTGTAATCAACCCGGAGAAGGAAGAGTAGCTTTATTATCCATCCAGATAAAAAACTCTATCTAACCCTACTGAGAAAGTCAGAAGGGATAAACCAAAGGGAGCAGGGGAGTGGGGAGACCAAAAAAGGGAGGGGAGAAGAAGGGGGAGGGAATTCGTTTGGTCTTTAAAAAACAAAAAGAGGGGAACAACAAGGGAGGGGGAAGAAAGGGAAGTCAATCAAGGGAGGGGATAAGGGATACTGGCTCAAAGCAAACCACTGGTGTAAAAGAAAATAGTGTAATAAGAAGGAGTGGGTCTAGGGGAGGATACAAAAATGTCAGTGAATACACAACTAACAATTGTAACTCTGAATGTGAACGGGATGAACTTGCTCATAAAACGGAAGCAAATAGCAGAGTGGATCAGAAACCAAAATCCTACCATAGATTGTCTACAAGAAACACATATGAGGCGGATAGACACACACAAGTTCAAGGTTAAGGGTATGAGCAAAATCTTTTGGGCATCAAATGAGAAAAAGAAGGCAGGAGTGGCTATCATGATGTCTGACAAAGCCAAAGTAAAAATAGATATGATTAAAAAAAGACAGGGAAGGTCATTACATCCTGATTAAAGGCAGTATAAACAATGAGGAAATAACACTGCTCAATATATATGCACCAAGTGGTATAGCATCCAAATTCATAAAGGAGAAACTGGCAGAGCTCAAGAAGGAAATAGATAGTAAAACCATAATAGTGGGAGATCTAAATATTCCTCTTTCAGATCTAGATAAATCAAACCAAAAAATAAATAAGAAAGAGGTAAGAGAGGTGAATGAAGTCCTAGAAAAATTAGATTTAATTGATATGTGGAGAAAAATAAATAGGGACAAAAAGGAATACACCTTCTTTTCAGCTGCACATGGTACATTTACAAAGATTGACCATGTAATAGGGCATAGAATCATGGCAAACAAATGCAAAAGAGCAGATATAATAAATGTAACCTTCTCAGATCATAATGTGATAAAAAATAATAATCAGTAAGGGTACCTGGAAAGGCAAATCAAAAACCAATTGGAAATTAAGCAATATGATTCTCCAAAACCAAATTGTCAAAGAAGAAATCATAGAAACAATCAACAATTTCATTGAAGAGAATGACAATGATGAGACATCCTACCAAACTCTGTGGGATGCAGCCAAGGCAGTACTCAGGGGGAAATTTATATCCTTGAGTGCATATATTAACAAATTAAGGCGGGCAGAGATTAATGAATTGGGCATGCAACTCAAAAAATTAGAAAGCGAGCAAATAAAAAACCCCCAGATGAAAACTAAATTAGAAATACTAAAAATTAAGGGAGAAATTAATAAAATTGAAAGTAAAAGAACTATTGAATTAATAAATAAGACTAGAAGCTGGTATTTTGAAAAAAACAGATAAAATAGACAAAGTACTAGTCAATCTAATAAGAAAAAGGAAAGAAGAAAACCAAATTGACAGTATTAGAGATGAAAAGGGAGACCTCACCTATAATGAAGGGGAAATTAAGGCAATCATTAAGAACTATTTCGCCCAATTATATGGCAACAAATATAACAATTTAGGAGATATGGATGAATATTTACAAAAATATAAATTGCCTAGATTAACAGCAGAAGAAATAGAATACCTAAATAATCCCATATCAGAAATAGAAATTGAACAAGCCATTAAAGAACTCCCTAAGAAAAAATCACCAGGACCTGATGGATTCACAAGTGAATTCTATCAGACATTCAAAGAGCAACTAATCCCAATACTATACAAATTATTTGATATGATAAGCAAAGAAGGAGTCCTACCAAATTCCTTTTATGACACAAATATGGTACTGATTCCAAAGCCAGGTAGACCAAAAACAGAGAAAGAAAACTATAGACCAATCTCCCTAATGAACATAGATGCAAAAATCTTAAATAGAATACTAGCAAAGAGACTCCAGCAAGTAATTAAGAAGATCATCCACCATGATCAGGTGGGATTTATACCAGGAATGCAAGGATGGTTCAACATTAGGAAAACCATCCACATAATTGACCATATCAACAGTCTAACAAACAAAAATCACATGATTATCTCAATAGATGCTGAAAAAGCCTTTGACAAAATACAGCATCCATTCCTATTGAAAACATTGAAAAGTATAGGAATAGAAGAACCCTTCCTAAAAATAATAAACAATATATACCTAAAACCATCAACAAGCATTATATGCAATGGGGATAAATTAGAAGTCTTCCCAATAAGATCAGGAGTGAAACAAGGATGCCCATTATCACCTCTATTATTCAACATAGTACTAGAAACACTAGCAATAGCAATTAGAGAAGAAAAAGAAATTGAAGGTATCAAAATAGGCAAGGGGTGAAGGGCAGAGGGATTTCAGGGTGCCCTTTTCGCTATTCCTATGGGGTCCATCACTTAGGTGGAACTCTAGTGGTTCCCATTCCTAAGTTTCTCCCCTCACCCCTTCTCCTTCTATTTCTATTTCTATTTTTCTGTTTCTATCCTTTTCTATAATTGTAAGTTTTGATTGAAAATGATCTCCTAGCAAGGTTGGGTAATGGATGAAGGAGACTAAGAGATTGCTCCCAAAATGGAGTCCAAACTTAGATGACTTGATGGTTGAAGTCTTGAGGAGTGAGACATGTTGGAGTAGCTTTGATCAGGGAGTCAGGGTTTCAATTTCCAAAAGAAAGATCCTCAGGAAGCCTTCTGGACTGGATCTGAGCTGGGATTTCCTCTTCCTCTCTCTTCCCAGTCCTCTGCCCAAAGACCTCTCCTCTCTCTCCCCCCAGAGTAATTCCCAGAATCCTCTCTGGTCTCAACTATCAGCAACTGTCAGCCACTGCCTTCTCTGGTACATTTTGTTCCCTCTCCTCTGCACAAAAACTCATCCTTACAGTATCTTGGTTTTGTGTAGTGGTACTCCCACTTAATTCATGCATTACTATTTCCTAGCCCTAACTTATGTTCCCCACCTCCAAAATAATAAATCCTTATCTTGTCTTATCACTATACTAATTATCTATCTATTCCTATTCTAAGATAGGTTTTGGAGAGGTTGGTAGGGGGATGAGGGTTGCAATTTATATAATAATATTTACAGGGTATAAAATAATTTTGTACTAGGAAAAGTTTTTCCATTTAACACAATGTCTAAGTTTACAGTGTAACAATTTTCTTATCCTTAAACTCTTCTAAATTATTATTTAACCCATCTATGGTTTTAACAGGATTTTAACTTATTTCTACTTTTTAATGTATGTCTATCAAGTAATGCAATACAACTATCTTATTATTTCTAACTGTTATCAACTTATGTTTAAACTACCTATGTTTTAAATGCAATGTTAAATTTTATATTGAGAATCTATTTTAGTATGTTAGTATTCTTAGCCTTATATATTTTATTCTTATGCTTTCCCTACACTAGCTCGCTAAAATTTTTTTTAACTTCCCTAGTCCTTTCTGCACTTTCCCTATATTTAATGTCCAAATTATCTGCTAAATTGTTAGTATGCTACAGTATCTATATGTTTAGGGACTATTATTTACAATTCTACTCTACTTTTCCAACCTATGCTACAGGTATGTATAAAATTTAGATTATTTACACTATTATACATTTGTACAAGCATTAGTTCTGCATATCGATGTTAATCAGACAAGAAAATCGCTTGATCTTCTTATGTGGTAAAAATTTTATGGAACTTGCAACTATTTACATTATAGATATATATACATTTCCTGTTTTCAAAATCTTCAGACACTCGCTTAGTTACATGAGGTCTCAACTAGATATCAGTTTTACCTTGTGTTTTGTGTTCTCTTTATGGACTGTGCATGCAAAATACTCTCCCTTGTTTTCAAAGTTGTCAGTTTTCTTCAATTTGTCTGTAGATTTCTCTTGTATTTTGATGCTGTGTACTGTGTTTGCATTTTCCCTGAAGTGTGAGGTTAATTTGTGTTTTTGTGCTATCACCACACCATAGTCTTACATAAACCGTTTCCTTCTGTCTTCTTCTTTGTGCAATTGTCCATTTTTTCAAAGATCAAAGTTCAGAAGTTTTTTCACAATGTCTATCAAGTACTCTTTTCTTGCATCTTTCTTCTTGGTGATTTTCCCAATTTCTTTTTCTTCTCTTGATTCTTTTCCCATTCTCTGTTTCTCCGTCACATGTTGTCTGTTGTCATACATGTTGTTGGATTGGGCTCTCTGGTCCGGATGCAAGAACAATGTGGATCGTTATGCTTTCTCAGTGATGTCAATCAATTGTGTGTATAGGTTTTTTGCATTTTCAGATGTTTTGCAATGATTTTGAATTTTGATTCTCAGTCCTCAGCACTTTCTGTAATCTGTCTGTCTTGAATTGTTTCTGGGTATTCTGCATTTGTATGGTTCTTTTCAGGTTTCACATGGGTCACGTGGAACCACGAATCTTTTCCTTCTACTTTTATACTTGTAGGGGTAGTGAGCAAAATATGATAGGGTCCTAACCATTTGGGGTCTGTTACTGATTTTCTTGTGAAGTTTCTTACGTGCACTTTATCTCCTGGTTTTAAATTATGCAAGTCATAATCAAGGGGAACTCTCTGTTGAATCAAACCAGTTCATGGAGTTCTATGAGTCTTTGTTGCAGGGTCTGGATATATTTATGCAGTTCACAATATCCCCCCAACATTGAGACATATGGGGTTTTGTGAGCTCTCCTTTGCTAAATAGTTTGGCCACATGGCATTTCAAATGGGGAAAGATGTAAGTCCCTGCTAAGTTTGCTTCTCAGATACCATAACACTATTGGCAAAGCATCTGTCCATTTTAGATGAGTTTCTGTACAGACTTTGCTGATAAGTACCTTTATTTTTCTGTTGAATCTTTCCACCTGCCCAGCACTTTCCAAGTCATAAATGGTGTGATAATTCCATTTTATTCCTAGATTTTTGTAGACTTCTTGGAGTACTGCATTTTTTTTTGACCAGTTTATTTAGGAGACATGGACAAATGCATGACTAGCTTTATCCTGAAGAAATTATGAATACTACATATTCAAACAGTAAGCGATCCTGATGGATAGTGTGTGCTATGTGAGCAAATTTTAAAATTAGTTCCATGGTTTCAACAATGTTAAAAGGACTTTACAAACAAAATACTGCAAGTCTGAAAATATAACATTTTTAAGGATAGGAAAATGAATACATGATGGGTATATAATGTCCATGAAAAATTCATCAAACTTTTGTCATACACTTCACTCATTCAAATTCTTTCAATTTCCCAATGCCTCATCTTTAGCTTTTTCCCAATTTTTATTGTACTATGAAATATGAACAGCTTAGGTTTATTCTGGACCAATTTTGGATGATACAAACATAATATTTTTTTAAAAAGGAGGGGAGGGAAGAGAGAAGGAAAGGAAAGAGGATGATAGGGAGAGAGAGGAAGGAAATAATTTGTTTCTTTTTTTGTGTGTGTTACCATGTTCATGAAGGCCCAGGGGAAGTTAATAACCATAATTTCCTCTATGTTCAGGTCAAATATATTATGCAGTTCCTTTGCTCTTCTCCAAGGTCAAATTGTTCTCACCTTATCAAAATTTTAAATCTTCTGTACTTCTCTCACTCATTTTCTCAACTCTGAACTTATTAACTTCTTTAGATTGAAGTTATTTCAATTTATACACAGAATCCCTCCAACACAAGAGATGACATGTTTACTTAAGGCAGTTCCATTCAAGGTCTTGTCCACCTGCTTTTGTTAGGATGACCACATTTTTAGCACATGTAAGTTACATATTTTGATCACCAACTATGAATCAAATTTGAATATATAGAGAGGTACTTTGGGTGAAATTAATATCAAAAGTAGTGAGAAAATCTTCTTGGTGTGATGGCATTCTTTTAAAAAAGATAAATTTACAGATATGGGGGGGGAAGCTTTTAAATTAGTTCTTTTCTGCATTAATATTTGGAAGCATGAAGGAAAGGCTACTACCAGAAGAAGTTTGATTTATTATTGAGGTAGTAATAAGGGGGAGGGAAAGAAGAAGGATACAAGATATACTATATCAGAGTGGCCTGAATGCTACTCATTTAGTTCTCTTAGAAGGTTGTGGCATGTGAAATCTTTATTAGTGAAGCATTAGCATGGTCATGATGATGATGGCTAAAAATACATCTTCCCTTGGAACTAATATGGACAATATTCTTGTTGACAAAATGATTCTTCCATGCCTGCCAAATTCATAATATTAGTCTTATTAAAACTTTTTTGAGCATCCACTATGTGCAGAGTAATACTTTAGATTCTACAGGTTCACACAGAGCTCATGTACTGAATGGAAAATTTTTAGCAATTCCTTTGAGAATATGCCAGAAATTCTGAGAGGATTTAATTTTCCATAAATTTAACATGCATTATCATGTAAACATAGAAGAATGACTAAAAACAGGATTTAGGTGAAGCAGGAAAACAAGTACAAATCCATGTGGAAGGTTCAATAAAATTGGAATCAGGAAGAATTACATTTCAAGCTACAGAAAGCATTTTTGATGCTTGGAAATAATAGATAATGAAAGGTCTATGAAGAAAAGGATTCATTTCAGAAGAAGTGTTATTTATAAATTAATTGCCAAGCAGATTTGAGCACCAGTTTAGTACCAAGACTAAGTAGAGTTGCAAGATCCATATCTCTGACAGATTATTGAAGCAAGAATATCAAATAGGATTTGTACAACTTGGAGAAGTGATAGTCAAAAAAGTTCATGTCCTAGGATTTGTTGTCAAGCCCCATACTTAACAGTTTCAGGACAATTATGGATGTATATTCATTCTCCACTTCTAGTTATTGGTAGATGAGCAGAGTACTGGAGAAAATCATTAACAGGAAGAGAATTTACTAAATGCAGTAGACTTTTAATTTATTTGAATCAATTTCTCAAAAGATAGAGTATCAGCATTTTGGGGGTGAGGAAGGAAATATGCAGCTATTCTTCCTTTTTGAAAGTATTCACTGACCAAGAAAAGCAACATGTTGTTACTAGCACTTGTTTGGAAGGAAGGATTGGCTGGGTTCTCTTTCTAACTCCAATTCTATTTCTGTCTCTGCATATTTTGGAGTGGGTGTTGGGAGTGAGATACCTCTGCAACTTCGCTGAATGTTACCTTATTTTTATAGCTATAGAATTAGATTCTATAATCTCAGAGAATCATATGGTTTTATGATTTTATAACATTCTCTATTTTAATATCAATGTGGTAGAATGAGCATTGAAGGAAGAGGCAAAACATCTGGGTTCAACTCCCTTTAATTATAGTCTCTAACTGAGGACAAGGTAGCAACCTGAACTCTTCCTCAGTTCTCTCATTAATAAAATGGCTGAGCTTGATTTGATTATTTCTAAAGTATCTACTAGCTCTAAATCTATGAATCTGTAAGTAGTTTACAATGTTTCATACCAGAATAGCCATTATTTTTACTCTAAATATGTGAACCAAAATTATAACAATAAAACTTATACAAAATGATTATATCAATTCTGCCCTCAGTTTTAAAATTCACAATATTATAACTAAGGTGGAAATTATGTGATGGCTAAGAAAGCACTTTTGGATTAGTAAATTTGAAACTGAGATCTACTACCTACTACCTCCATGACTAGCAAACCCTATAACCTTGAGGCCTCATCAGTTTTCTTACCTCTAAATTCAGGTCTCTGAATGCAAAGAGATCTAAAATATGTTGCCGCTATATGCCTAAGAGTCTATGATCTCATGTAAGCAGATGAAACTGGAATATAATCCAGAAAAACCTTTCTCTGCCCAACATTCAATAACTTTCAAGGGTCAGAAATTATCTCAATGTCATCTCACTTCTAATATGGAACTGGAAGCCAGACTTTTACATTTTCAGCTTCAAATAAATCTAACATGTTCTGAACCTAATGGCATATGGAAGGAAGGGACACAATTGATGGGAGGGGGTGATATGAGGAAGTGTATAAATCAAATTAAGAAAGTCTAGTTGTTTAAAGCACACTGGTGTTGAAAGACACCTGAGCGTTTTTAATGGAAAATGACTGAAAATCATATTGTAATTATGCAAAGCACTACATGACTGTAAAAATTCTTGAGTATAGTTAACATCATTTATAGAAATAAAAAATTATATCTTGTAATTTCTAAAACAAATCCATTGATAGTCAGCTGTTTTCTCATTGTTTCTTCTTCAGAAAAATTGTAAAGCAAATAAGTTTTCTCCTGTGTTAAGACATAAGTGTACAAATCTACTTCCCTAGACAGATGAAAACTCCCACTGTGATAAGTGGCATAGGCAATCCTTGATTTAGAATACAGCCAGCAAACAAATAGCTTTCTGAAAAGGGAGTCCTGAAAAGTGAAAGATGGCTACAGAAATCAGCCAACAGTTGGTTACATATATATTTTTTTTACATTCAAGTCATTCAAACAGTCAAAACTAAAGGTTCAAATATCTATTTGTTTTTAAAGTTTCTTAAATGCTTGAGTTATACCATCCACTTATCTAAAACAGTATAGAGATAGAAGGTAGCTATAATCAGAGTTAAGGACGTATAACATAAGAGAGAGTTCTCAGTGTGTAGTCAGAGAAACTATATTCAAACCCTGGCTTTGTTACAAATCCAAGTTCTAATATGTAGTTTGGGCAAGTAGCTTAACCCCTCAATTTCCTCATCTGTGAAACAAGAGGAATGGATTAGATGGCATCTTAAGGCCATTTACCTCTAAATTTAATTGGATGATATCCTATGGAATGATAATGAAATCCTATGAATGATAATGAAAACTAAAATGACTCTAGATCTTCAAATCCACATTTTAAAAAATAGCATCTGCTCTAAATGTTCTAACTTTGGCCCTATTATTTAGGAGTCATGGCTAAGGAACAAAGGATATGAAATACAAGAATTCAACAAGGCTTTAGTCATGATAAAAATGATTCAGAGTTTAGGGGTATGTTTGTTTCTGGTGTGTTCCTTTCTTACACTCTAATTCAACATGCTTCAGAAGGGAGACCTTGCATTGTATTCCTTCAGGGAACTATTACACCAACACATAGATCTTATTACAGCATGAGAAATTGTTTTCTGATATCCAATTCCCTTTTTCAGCTCCCTGGACTACCTTAAATATGTCTTCTCCCTCCTTGAGGTTCACATTTCACTCAGGGCAAGGTAATTCTAACAGTTACCTGATGCCCTTCTCTATGCCTAGTGATCTCCTTTGACCTTAAACCTTCTTCTCTTCCTCTCTCTTCATCAGCTGACCATGTTAGCTCTTTGCTTTCAAACCTTGCTTCTTCTGTTGCAGTCTCTGTGTTTAACCACCATAATTCTTTCTGCGATCCCTGTCTCTACCTCCAGGTGTCCTTTGTTCTTCCCTCTCCAGCCCAAGAGAGTATACCTTTGAAAAGGCACTGATCATATACCACTCCCATTTCAGGTCCACCATTTACTAATAACCTGATAGGTATCAAATGACCCACCAATGTTATTGCTAAGTGAATAATAGTTTATTCACGTAATTGACCTAATTTGAATTTTTACTTTCTAAAACTTTAGTAATTTCATCAGTAGCAATGGTTATTACTGAATACTAAAATATTCAGTTAGGTATGATGGAAAATTAGGTAATAAAGAAAATGAAAGTACAGGCAATTATTAGTGCCATTCTGTTTATAGGGTGCAGCATATTGAACATTTAATTTTAATTATAATCAGTCTGATTAGTCTTTTTTTTTTTAATCTTCAGTTCTCAATTCTTTTTCCCTTTTCATATAGTGATCACCTATTTGAAAGTTCTGTTGTTGTTGTTGTTGTTGTTTGATTTTTCTTTGTTTAGAAACACACTGGAAGGAAATGAAATGCTAAGTATGCCCAAAATAAAAAAAAGAAATAGGTCTTCAACAATGATTTTTCTATTAGGGTGAAAGCTTTCAAAAATATTTATTTTTTTGGTTTTGTTTTTTATGAGCTAGAAATGTTGAAGATTTTGTAATTATCTTTTGTATTTTGATATTTTAATAAATACTTCATTTTTTTCACTTATTTCATGAATGATTCCTAGAGGTTTTCTAAGTAAACCATTATGTCCTATGAACATGTAGAAATTAGTTCCTAGCAACTAATATCAAAATTATTAATTTCTTTCTTCACTTCTACATTTAGATGGGAATCTGACTTTTTAATTTACTTGCAAAGCTTCAAGAATTTTTTCTCATTGCAGATAATGCTAGCCTTTGTTTTTATTTCTACATATTTGATCATATTAAAGAAGGCTCCTTCTATTAATTAGATTTTTAAGTTAAGAAAATAAATGAGTAATATTTTTTCAGCCAAAATGTGTTTTGTTATTTAGGTTATTTTTCTCCTTCTTTTCCTAATTTGAACCCACTCTTTTATCCATGGAAAAAAACCGAACAATTATAATATTTTTGAAAGGAGGGGAAAGGTGTACTCTTTTTTCTTTTTACCTCTATGAATAAGGCATTGGGACCATATTTGCTTCATAAAAATGTTTCTCCTTTACTTAAAATCATCTTCATAGTGCAATTAGATGAAACAGGTAGAGAATCATCCTGAAATTCAGGAATGTTGGGATATAAATTCCATCTCTGATACTGTATGAGCGGAAAATTTTGTACCTTTGAACTACATTCCCCAGATTCCTTTTGTAATTCCCCAAATTCTTTTAATACTCTCCATTATGTTGCATGGACATGTTTTGTATATAGTTGGCTTTAACTCTGCCTCTCTCTCTCTCTCTCTTTTCCCACATGTGAGGCTGGGAGAGGAGGCTTGACTCAGGTTTTTACTTTTGTCTTTTTATTCCTTTTGCTTCAAGTTTATTATTAATAAACTTTATAAAATATAATAGTTATTGTATATTAATTTTAATCTTAACACTAATGTGTGACCCTAGACAAGTCACCTCACTTCCATATTAAATACAGTTGTCTAAGACTATAACTTATACAAAGATAGTAATTAAATTAGAGGAATTTCCTGTGCTAATTAAATTAAACATATCAGAATAAATAGATGATTTTCCCCTATTTGGAGGAATCCACTTCTAGATCAATCTAAACCCACTTCCTCTCCCCCAAACAGCTTTAATTACTTGATTTATACCTTTGGACTATTAAAAATGTCTATTTCATGCTTGCTAATTTGAGTATTATATTTTTGTAGATAACTACACATTTCCTTTAAATTCTCAGTTCTGTTGTCATATTGTTTTGCATACCAGTTGCTGATTTCCTCTATTTAAAGTGAATTCATTTTATTATATTTTTAAAAACCAAGAGGTAATTTTCTTTTCTTTTCTCTCTCTTCTGACCAAGCAAATTTCTGGACCATCAGTTTTGCTAGTCTCAGATATTCACTTTAAGGGTTTTATCAGTTCTACTATTATTTATATTTTCAACTTTCATTTTTCCTTCATTAATTTTCAATATCTTCAATTTATTTTGATTGTTTTATTTTATTTTAAAGTGTTTTAAATACTCACTCCATCAATTTCTTTAGCTATTTTGTTAATAAATATGTTCAGGGATTTTTTTTTTCCTTTGATTATTACTTCAGTTGCATCCTCAAAGCTTTGATATGCTATCTTGTAATCAGTGAAGGGCAAACTTTTTAAAGAGGGGGCCAAAGGAAAGGAAATGCTCATTTGTCAGTCTGTTTCTAAGACAATTCTTTCGAAGTTTCATTCTATTATATCCTACTCATTGTATACATCAGATTAGGAATAATGTCACAGAGCCGGACAGAACATTTCAGGCCTCCCCACCCCAATCTGACCCGCTGGCCGTAATTTGCCCATCACTGTTGTAATCAAATGAAATAATATTTTAAATATATTTACATTAGTGTCTGGCATATGGTATGTGGCTAATAATTGCTTCTTTCATTTCCTTTTAATAATCCCCTTTAGCACAGTTACTTAATATTTATATGACCAATTCTTTGATCATTATTCATGATATTATTATTCAATGTGTCCATCTTAAATCTCAATATTAGTCTGAATTTTTTACTGGAATTCTTTATTAATTAATATTTTGTTGACTAACTGTCTAATTTTTGCATTTTTATATTTATCTATGACTTAGCTATTAATGACCATGTGACATGTTTTTGTAAGGATAACTGAAAAATGAATGTGAGAGTACATATGTTTTCCATGTTTATATTTCTTTTAGCTTCCCCCAATAAGAAGAAAGGAACATTAAAATCTCCTGTGATTATTGTGCTACTATAATTGTATTTTTGAATTTAGGCTATTTTTTCTTTCAAAATATTGACACTATATCATTTGGTATATTTAAATTTAGAAATTTTATTATCTTTGCCTTTAAGTATGATGTAGTTCCATGCTTATCTCTCTTAATGTTATAAGTTTCAGATAAACAAAATATTTATCTGAAATAATTATTTCAAATAATGATCCTGCTTTATAAAAGATCTTGCTTTATAAAAATCATCTGAAACATAGTAATTTTTCTAGCCCATCATTTTTATTTTGTATTTTTTTCATTATTTCTATATTTCTCTGCAAATTTTATTGTGGTAAGTTCTTCGGTTTTGTTTCATTTACCATTATTTCATTCTGTTTCATTTTTGGAGAGATATAAAATATTTACATATAGAATGATAATTGTTAAAATTGTGTTTTCTACCATTTAATTATTCTGTCTATTTTTCTCTGTCTCTGCAACTCGTTTAAGTTAGTTTCCTTTTATTTTTTATGATATATATGAATTTGACACAGTTTTCTTCCCAACTCTAGTCTCTTAATTCTCCTTACTCTGTCCAAAATTTTTTTGGTTGTTTCATTATTATCACTATCTTTCCTCCCCCTTCAATAAGGGAGGAAATTTAGTATTTTAATATTTAAAATAATATGTCATGTACATTTTGTCAAAACACTTAACAAATTCAAATCACAGAAGGGAACTTCCTTAAGCTTCAGACATAGTTTGGAAGTATAGTTTGGAAATCCCCCTTTTTTGAATTGATTTCTAAACAGAAAAAGTCCACCTAGTAAGTGAGAGACAATTTCTGCCAGTTTCTGCCCTGGCTCCTTTCACTCCTGTGTTAACTGCAGCAGCATTCTCCCCAATATTTTGAACACACATTCTGATTAGCAGAATATTCTGAGCATGAATTTCTAATATGTACATATTTACAGATAATATATTCAAAGTACTATACTAATAATTATGTACATTATAAAGTTTCATAAAACATTAAAAAGGATAAGATAAAGATCAAGTGACATTTTTCCTTGAGTCAAAAAGGAGTCATGTTGTCCATTCATGGGTTAGTGACATGATCATTTCACTCTGAAATGATGGTTTTATAGAATAAAGATGGAAAAGGGGAAAACTTAAGGTGGGGAAATACTATAATCTAAGCAACAGATAATGAGAACTTCAGTTTTGATGGTGGAAATTGTGTGAGTAGAGAGAAGGGAAGAGATGTGAGAGATGTATAAATAGAACTGACATGATTTGACACAATTTTTTTATGTGAGCTGAGAAAAAGCAGAGTCAAAAATGACACCAAGGCTTTAAGTACCTGTGTGACTAGAAGAATGGTGATAGAGGCCAGCAATTGGAAGAATATGAAGTTTGGTGGCAAGATGATATGATGATATGTGTGAAACAGATCACAACCCATCCATGTCTGTTCATCCATGCTGTGTGGCTCACTCTGCCCCAGGCAAGATGGAAAACAAGGAGGAAAGGCTATTATTTACCAGTCAATGCTATTTTCCCTGCCCTATCTGAGGACCTGCCATGAAGAGGAGGACAAGCAATTGGTGTGCTATTTTTCTCAAGGTCACGTCATCAGTTACTGTTTTGGGTGACTGGAGTGTATTTGGGACTGGGAGTGATTGGAAGTTTGCACAGTAGAGGGACTATGGGAAGTGGGGAAATCTTGAGGTAGGAGTAGGGACAAGGGTAGATGTGATTTTATTAGAAACTAGATCCAATACTAGTTAGAGCAGCAGAAGTAGGATGGAACCTCCCTTCCCATACACTAATTGCTTAATGATACACTCTTAAATTTTATTTATAGGAGCAGCTAGGTAGCACAGTAGATAAAATGGCAATCCTGGAGTCAAGAGGACTTGGATTTAAATCTGTCCGACGTACTTTCTTGTTGTCTGACCAGAAGCAGATCATTTAATTCCAATTGCTGATCCATCCCTTATTGCTGATCTGCTTTAGAATTGCTACTAAGGTAGAAGGTAGTTTTAAAAAACTCTTGAAAAAGAATTTTAAAAACTCTCGAAAAAGAGTTTTAAAAAAAGAAAAGAATAAATCTATGACCCACAACCTCTTGGGTGGGACCCAGCCTAATTCTGGAAACCATTGAACTAGAAGCAACAGATATGTTTCCATTCTTTTCCTTTGTTCATCAGACAACTATCCTGGATCTGATTTCCTATGATATTTCAACTTTCCAAATATCCCAGGAATTTTGCCAGAGTACCACTTTTTCTTCATTTAAATGATCCCAGATTATGAGTTTTACTCAAATCGAAAATTTGGAGGGTAGTCTGGAACGAGAATTAGGATTCACCATCTTGTATCTATCTGATCAGGGAGACCACTGTTCTATGTATTCTTCTTTGCCCTCTCATGCTAGTGATCTATGTAATTTTGATTGGTGGTTCAATAGCACTGTCATAGAACCTTGTCTCTTTTGTGATGAAAAAGGCTTTCTTGATCTGATCCTTGGGAAATTTTACACCTTTTCATTGCTAAATTTACTGTTCAAACAGCCTAGTGTAGCTTAGTTCACTAGCTGAATAAAGTGGAAAATAATTTCCTTTTTTGGGCTTTCTAGCTTTCTAGTTTTTGGTTTTTTTTTCCTTCATTTCTGGGCATTTTATTTGCTTATCAATGATTTCCAAGGCAATTTTCTTCTACACACGAAAAATGAGCCTGGGTGGGAGGGAAATATGAATTTCTAAACCATCCATACTTTTCAAAGTAAAATTTACCTTTCAAAGAGACCATTCTAATATGCTGCATTTTATCAACTGCTTGCAATAGGACATACTTTTAAATTAACCACTTGAAAAAAATGCTTGTTAAGGAGCATTGTTAGGATTCTTGGCTGAAACTGAGCTGTGTTGGGAGAAGTTCCAAATGTTAGTTTCAGGTCAAATTTGGAAGCACATATCTGTATGTGTATTTCCTTGAATTGTAAGTGCATTAGCGTATGAGAATTTTAATGGAGGTTTTTCACCTCTAATTTAAGACACTTTTTTCAGAACAATATCACAAATGTCATTTTAAAATTCACCAAGTGTTATTTCAAGTAACTACATTGAAAGACAAGCATAATTTATATATTTGTGTTTATAATGTAGTCAAATGTTCTGTATTGTTATTTCTTTCCTCTTCCCTCCCCTTCTCCCTTGCCTTCTTTCACACACTCGAGGGAGTTTTTCTTCTCCAGCTGTGTCTGAACTAGAATAAGTGAACCAATGAAATCTACAAATTAAATATAATGCTGTGACAGAAGCAATGAAAATGATTGCTTTTGTATTATGCTCATGCAATCAAGGTAATTTAGTAGATGAGAATATCTCTGAGAATAAAAAAAAATCTTTGAGGGAATATGACCTTGGAGCATTTTGGCATCCCTAAGTATTTCAGATTTATTTAAATGCAGGTAACTTAGACAGAGTCCTGTTTCTATAAAGTAATCCAATCTCTCATTCACAAATTGATATAACCCAATTTTCATTTAACTCCTTCTTGCTTGAACAACGAATATAGCCCTGCTATCAGGTCCATGAAAACAGGAATGTGCTAGAGACAGTCAAGTATCACCATTTTTAAACTTTTTTCTCTTCTTTCTACTCTACTCAACTATCCTCTTGCAAAGAGATGGAAATGAGTGCAAAATTGCTGTAGACTAAATCTCATAAATGCCATTGGAATGCCAGCAAGAGATCTCATGGAGTAATCTTCATGTATTAGAAATAAAAACAAAAGACCTAATTTGGAGAAGCATGTATTAAGTAATTCACATTGTGAACTCCTTTGAAGAACAAAGAATAACCAGCCTGGAATGGTATTGAGATGTTTATTGACTCCTTCATGATACTCTTCAGTGATGAAAAAGGGCTAATTTTTTTGTTTGTTTCATTGTATTCTAGAGTATTTGAAAGACTTTGGAATATTTACAAGACCTACCTTATATAAGGAGAGGAATCAAGCCTACATTTTACTCTGACTTATAGCCTTTTATGAAGTCAATAAACAAACAATACAATTTGATCTTATAGAAAGTTCACTCTATAAAGGGTATTTTGGTACAGGTGTGATTCCCTATTTTAAAAAAATCTCCTATAAACACTTGTCTGTTTTCTAATATTTTTTAAAAATTAAATTTTTTTAAACTCAATAATCCTCACTCACTTCATTGACCAAGGGGGAATCCCGTTATAAACACAAATAGACAAGGAAAAAATATACTGCTGTAGTAATGTACCAAAAAAAGTTTCAGTCTATTAGAGGTGAGTAGCACATCTGTCTTTCCTTCTCTTTTTTTAAAACCCCTTATCTTCTGACTTAGAATTGATACTGAGTATCATTTTTGAAGATAGAAGAGTGGTAAAGGCTAGATAACTGAGTTGTGACTTATCCAGGTATAGAGCTAGGAATCATCTGAGGGAAGATTTGAATCTAGGACCTCCTGCCTCCAGTCTGGCTCTTTTCCCACTGAGCCACCTGGGTGCCCTGTGGGTACTATGTGTAATCATGAGTCCTTCAGAATAATATTTGGTCATTACTAAGTCTTTTAAAGTTGTTCTTCTTTGCAAAATTGTCAGTGTATACAATATTTCTGAAATCATTCCTTTCATCATTTCTTTTTTTAAAGCCTTATCTTCTGTCTTAGAATCAATACTATATGTTGGTTCCAAGACAGAAGAGTGGTTAGGGCTAGGCAATGGGGGTCAAGTGACTTGCCCAGGGTCACACAGCTAGAAAGTGT
This sequence comes from Gracilinanus agilis, assembly GCF_016433145.1. Lineage (NCBI taxonomy): Eukaryota > Metazoa > Chordata > Mammalia > Didelphimorphia > Didelphidae > Gracilinanus > Gracilinanus agilis. The sequence goes on from NC_058132.1 coordinate 256,849,110, forward strand.
CTGAGGCTAGATTTGAACCCATGACCTCCCATTTCTGGGCCTGGCTGTCAATCCAATGAGCCACCCAGCTGTCTCCTCTTTCTTTTCTTAAGATAATCAAAACATAATCGAATGAACTTTGTCCCCTTTATGACCCTAATGATGATAGAGTTCTTTTGGGGTACATGTATCACATTTCCATATTAGAATATAAATAGTTTATGCTTATTTAGTCCCTTTTGTGTGCTCATTCAGGTTTAGAGTTTTGTTTTTCTCTTAATTCCTGTATTTGTACTTTAAAATATTTTATTCTGCTCTGGTCATTTCATCAGAAATTTTTGGAAGCCTTCCATTTCATTAATGACTCATTTTTCCCCACACAGGATTATATCATTTTTCTGTATAATTCACTCTTAATTGTTATCCTTCTGCAACATTATATTCTAAGCTTTATGGTGGTGATTCCTAAATTATGTGTTATCACGACTGTAATTTCTTGGTACTTGAATGATTTCTTTCTGGTTGTTTGCAGTATTTTTTTCATTTGACTGAAAACTCTGGAGTTTGGCTATTATGTTCCCGAGAGTTTTCATTTTGAGATTTCTTGTGTCTTGAGTATTCCTGTCACCATAACTTTCTATGATGGGATCTTTTTAATGTTGTTGATTTGCTTATTCTTCTAGTCTACTTTTTAATTTTAAACTTTCTCTTACGGTCACACTATATGCACTTCTGGGAAGAATGTCTATGGCCTTCTTTGGTATTGAGTGTATTATATTTAAGAATCTCGAGGACAGCTCAGGTTATGGCTCTGGAATCTTTTAGTGTTTCCAAAATGACATGAGATAGGGCAAAATCCAGTTTCTTCCCTGCTTTTAGTTTTCTCATCATATCTGTTTGCTTGGTCCAGTTGGAATTACAAAAGACTATTGTTGGACTCAACCACTATTAGCTACCTGGAAAGCTCTACAGGTTCAAACAATGAGGCTGTGACTTTAAATGCCAAATAACAATACTATGACATGCAGTGACTACTTATTACAGTGCAAGAAGGAATTATATCTGGTAGAAAATAACTTTGGAGGATTTTTTTGGTCTAGTTTATTTTCTTCTGTGTATCATTCTCCCAAAGAATCAGTGTATTCTCAATAATATATGACATTTAAAAATAGCTTCCCGTTTCTATGACATTTAAAGGTGTATAATTCCACATAACTCCATGAAGCAGGTAACACAATAGCACAAGTTATGTGTTTTATAGGGGAGGTAACTGAGATCTCAAGAGGTAGAGTGACTTGCCTATGGAAGCACAACTAATAAGTATATAATTCATCGATGGCTTCTTGTGAGTACCAGGACAATGACAAACAATAACTTTGATTCAGAAAGACTTGAGTTTGAATCCAGCCTTAGATATTAATAAGAGCACTTTCTTCCTAAGGTATTGTCAGAGGACAATGACATAATACTTTTAAAGTATTTTACAAACCTTAAAATGCTAGCTTATTATTATTTCATTATCATTATAATGATAGCAAAAAGGACTTTAACTAAAGGGGATAAGCTTGTGTGTCTAGGAGAACAGAAAGCCAAGACCATAAAGTCCTGGGATCACAGGTCTAGAACCAGAATGGTCTTATAGACCTAAACCTTAGTCTTCTATTTCCCCACATCAGTGAGATTTTGACTATACTATGCTATTACTTTCAGATAGTCATTCCAAAAGTATTTTTGTTCCACCTTAGCGGATCTCAGCTACTATTTTAAAAATCTACCATATTTGTGATTGATTTTAGTGTTAAAAAGTCAAATGAGATATGAATGGCTTATAGACCTCAAGAACCAGCACTTATTAAGCACCTAATATATGATGGACATTGCTCTATATCAGTGGTTCCCAAACTTTTTTGGCCTACTGCCCCCTTTCCAGAAAAAAATATTACTTAGCTCCCTGGAAATTAATTTTTAAAAATTTTAATAGCAATTAATAGGAAAGATAAATGCACCTGCGGCCATCACCACTCTCCTGGATTGCTACTGTACCCGCCAGGAGGTGGTAGAGCCCACTTTGGGAATCACTGCTCTATATGCTGGGAATACAAAGACAAAAAAGAAACAGTCTATGCATTCTACAGGAGAGACACCAATTTAATCTGAAAATACGAGACATGCCTATAAGTATCAACAAAATATTAAATAAACATTTATGTATCAATTTATAAGATATCTATATCAAAAACATGATATACATTATGAATATAAGGATATAAGGGAGACAGACAGACAGAGAAAAAGAGAGAGAGAGAGAGAAACACTAACATGTGGAAAGTTTGGGAAGTCTGCTGCTCATAAAAGGAGTTGGTAACAGTGTACTAATTCAACAAGGATTAACAGGGAACATAATTCAAGTTATTTAACTGAATTTTCAACTTTTAACATTGACAAGTTTCTGATATGAGCTGGGGTGGGAGGGTGATGATAAATTTCCAGATGTTAATTCAATGACCTAGAAAAAAACCCAGGATTGATCATTATTTCTCAGATTTGACTGACAAAGGCCAGTTGAAATTGCCCTTCCAATCTGGAAAAGCACTAAGGCCTTCCTTTTACTTACTGACCAGCCTGCAAATATTTCCTGGAGGGGGAACAAGGGTTATTTTCATTTAAATGACTGCTGTAAAGCATCTGCAGCCGAAGATTAGGGTGACTTGCTTGTCCAGAAACCTGGCAGAGCAAGAAAGAGGAGAGAAAAGATTCAAGGACAATCAGATTCCCCCAAACTGTACAGAAGACTTTGTACACTATATTTGACAGTTGGATTCTAAATCTAGTTTAGAAAATTGTATTCTCTCTTCAGGGAGTTTCCCAGACTAGCATTTACAACTTCCTTTGATAGATCAATGCATTCTCTGGAAGCCATGAATTGACACTAATTTGCTCCTCCCAACTTTCTCACAATGACAGATTACCTTGGTATAAAATACTGTCTAAAGAGAAATACTTTTTAATGCCCACATACTGGGATAGTGCAAAACTGTGGCAAATTCCCATGATTTTCTGCAGAAAGAAGATTTAGTTGAATGTATGGAACCACATACTGCCCTCATATTCCTGCTTGCAATTCCCATAAGATCACTGTAAAAGGTATTTTCTGTTTTCTTTATTTCTTCATTAAAGAAAACATTATTTTCTTGCTAAAGTATACCATAATGATTCAGTTTCATGCCTGCAGACTACACATTAAATTATTATTGCTTATTTTAATGTTGTAATATTGTACCCTAAAAAATGCAACAAGAAGTAAACTAAAGAAGAAACTGATTACCAAACCATTAGAAGTCAGTTTCACATCCTCAAGGTATTTTTAATAGGAAAAATTAAAGTATGTATGTCAACAAAGTTAGAATAATGCATCATTAAAACTTTAAAGATTTTAACAATTTACTCCAAATCTTTTTTAACAGATAAGGAAACTGAGGCCAAGAGTAGTTAAGATGGAAAATTAGGTGACTACTATCACATCTTCGCTACTATTACATCTTGGCAGTAACAAGCTAAGTTGTATGACTCTTATTTCAATGACGTCTATACTCCCTGCTAAGATATTGGCCCACCAAACTTAGCACCAAGATCTAATGACTTCATCAACTTTGATTATTAAAGCAGCCTCCTAATTGGTCTCTGATTCAATTCTCTCCCTTTTCTTTTCTAAAGAATGAATCTTATCTAATTCTTTTGTACTTCTCTAGTCTTTTAATGCAGTATTTCTCTTATTTCTCACAGAATATTCCTCTCCCTGGTTTTATGCCTTGAAATTTTCAGTCCCATTGCCTGGGCCATACTCCCTCTCTTCTAACTTCCACCTCTTTGAATTCCTAGTTTCTTTCAAGGCCCAACTTAAGCAACAACTTCTACATAGAACTTTTCCTAAACTCCTCCTTCCCAGTTGCTAGTCCCTTCACTCTTAATTTATCTTGCATTTATTTACTGACATTTCTACATTCCTATCTATGTAAATTTTGTTTTCCCCTATAAAATAAAAGCTCCCAGAGAACAGGTATTGTTTTATTTTTGTATGTGTATGTTTAACACCTTTTATAAGGCCAAGCTCCTAGAAGATGCCATGGTTAATAAAGGCTTTTGCTAATTGATTGGAAGTTGGGAGTGGGTCATAGAAAGGGCAAGTAGAATAATAGAGAATGGCAAGTCTTTAGACTCACAGTATTTCAAGTAGGACCAGTTTTTTTTCTCTACTGTCTTCTCTGGTCCAGTAATAGTTAGCTTTCTTCTGCCACCTAGATTCCTCCAAGAATGACTTTCTTCACAACCCAACTTCCGAATTATGGACTAGCTTCCTCAAAATATGTGGTGGGTCAACTACTATTTTAAATTATTTTCACGGAAATTTGCAAAAATAGACTATGCTATTAGAAAAAAATATTCTCAATTCCTACTTGACTGCTCCTTCTATTAACCTCTTACTACGCAGCTTCTGACCTCATCATTTCACCAAAATTTCTCACTTCAAAGTAATCAATAACTTTTTTCTTTCTTTCTTTCTCTCTCTCTCTCTCTTTCTTTCTTTCTTTTCTTTCTTTCTTTCTTTCTTTCTTTCTTTCTTTCTTTCTTTCTTTCTTTCTTTCTTTCTTTCTTTCTTTCTTTCTTTCTCC